>NC_056735.1:1902638367-1902943367 GCF_019279795.1 Protopterus annectens
AGGATCAGTTGCTAGTGTCCTCTCCTGCTCAACTGGTGAACCTGGGAATATTGAGGCAATGTTACAATTGCCTCATGTACACAGACAATCATCTCCTTCTCCCAGAAAACACAAATACATGCGAGAAATGCAACTATACGGCCAAACTGGAGGCTGAGCTCTCTCAACATAGGACTGGCAAGACCAGACAGGAGGAGAAGGTAACCACACACACTACATACCCAGTCACACATAGTACCATCACAACTTCAAATCATACACATAATCACACAAAGACATACTCGGAGGCTCTGACCAAAAATCTACCAAAACAGCAGAGGCCTCCAAAGCAGACACCCAAACAACTACCACCTCAGGACCCAACACATGCAACACATAGACCACACAGTCAGAGTGTCAAACAGTCACAGCCCTTAAGGCCAAACACAATGCCAGACACACTAGTCATTGGTGACTCCATAGTCAGGCACACTGACGTCCCACTCACCAGACTGAGTAAGGAGAAGGTCACAGTAAGCTGCCTGTCGGGCGCTAGAATCCGCCACATAATGCAATCACTCAGGTCTCTCAACAGCAGGTACAAGTACGACTCAGTCATTGTCCATGCTGGTGTCAACGACCTGAGACGTACCTCCTTGGACTACATGAAAAGAGACATTGAGGAGCTCTCTGATTATGTAGCCCAGGCAGGTATGACCCTGACCTTGAGCAGTATCCTACCTTCACCTAGAATGATGCCACAATACAGTGATAAGATGATCAGCTTTAATAATTGGCTTAAATTTTGGTGTCATTCAAAGGGATCCAATGTCTGTCTGCCTGGGATGACATGCTGGACAAGCCACGCTGCTTCGCAAGGGACGGCTTGCACATGTCACCCCTGGGCTTCTGGATGTTGGCAAAGGCTCTTGCCACCCCCATAGTGCCTTTTTTAGGCAAGGCTCAAATTCTAAACCTACCACCCTAGAACACAAAAAGGAAAAAACTAAGGGTAATGCTGCTCAATGCCAGAAGTCTCAATCTCAAGATGCACTTGACTCGAGGCCCTTCTCAGTATGGAGAACATCGATGTCTGTGCTGTGACAGAAACCTGGTTCAAGGCTCCTGAGAGCACCCCAGTACTATAAGGTTTCACCTCATATCATGCGTTCCGGCCCCAAAATCCGGACAACACCAAGAAAGGAGGGGGGGTGTCCATATTCATAAAGGACACACACACCTCAAGGTTGGTGGCAACGCACGATGCATCGGAGACCATCCAGGTGCAATTAACCATAGGCAAGACTGCTCTGCAATTTGTAGCATGTTACAGGCCACCCTCTCAAACTCAGGAACCTCACATGGCCTTCCTGAAAACACTGGAGGGGATAAATGTATCTCCAAACACCATCATACGAGGTGATTTCAACTACCCTAATATAGACTGGGAACACTACTCAAGCCCAAACACTCTAGCCCAAAGGTTCCTGGAGTTCATAAACTCAAATGCCATGGAACAACTAGTCACCATCCCCACAAGAGGAGAAAACATACTTGATCTCATCATCACGAACATGGGATCACAATGTTCAACACCGGAAGTATACCCCTCACTGGTGAGATCAGATCATAAACTAATCTCGCTGGAGGTCCTCATCCCGCCCCCACCTGAAATAAAAAAGACCACAGTGAAAAACTTCTCAAAAGCCGACTTCACACTTCTAAAAACTAGTGTGGTCTCCTTTAAGGCCCCTGAGCCAGTGGTAAACATTACTCAAACCACTGAATCACTTAGAAATGCCTTCTACCAGCACCTACAAGACTGCATGGATCAGGCAATCCCAAACAAAACTAAGACTCTTTGTACCAAAGGCAAGCGTCCAGTCTGGTGGACTCCAGCCATAAACAAGCTCTACAACAAAAGGAGGAAGCTACTACAAGATAGAGCAAAATCCTTGAAAGGTAAGACACCTTTGATCATTATAAACAAAAAGAGCTCTCATAAAATCATCCAAGGCAAATTTTGAGAGAAAAATCGCCAAGGACTCAAAAGACAATCATAAGACCTTCTTTAGCTATGTTAGAAACCTAGGAGGAAACTCTCAGATATGCTCAGAATTAGTTCAAAATGATGTGAAGATTACTGAACCTACACACATTGCCAACATACTGGCTGACAGGTTCAGTGCAAACTTCTCCGCCCCCCAAAAGGAGAGATATCTATACCAGAGGATTGTAGCCCCCCAAACATCTCCAATGCCCAAGTGAGAACTGCTCTCTCCAAGGCAAAAAACACAGCATCCATGGGACCGGATGGTGTCCCCGGCTGTGTGCTCCACGAACTCAATGAGGAATTAAACCCGCAGTTAGGACAGCTGTTTAATCTTAGCCTCACCTCAGGATACATACCCAAGGAGTGGCGCACGGCGACTGTGGTCCCACTTCACAAGGGCAGTGCCTCCACCCACCCTGGAAATTACTGTCCCATTAGCTTGACAAGCCTTATCTGCAAAGCCATGGAGAGGATCATAATGGAACTCATAAATAAAGACATAGGGAACTTGCAGACTTTGGATCCAACCCAGTTTGGCTTTGTCAAAGGCAGATCATGCCTTTTAAACTTGGTTGACTTTTTCGAAACAGTCACCAAGGCCATTGATCCATTGATGAGGGCAAGGCAGTCCATACAGCCTACCTCGACCTGGCAAAGGCTTTCGACACAATACCCCACTCAGGTATCATCGAAAAACTCATCAGCTTGAATGTAAACCCATACATCACAAGATGGGTTGCAAACTGGCTAAGTGACAGAACCCACAGGGTCAGAGTTGCTGGCGCCATGTCAGACTCAAAGCCTGTCACAAGTGGTGTCCCACAGGGCTCAGTCCTGGGACCACTCTTGTTCGGCATCTACTTTTCTGAAGTACGAGCAAACACAAGAGGGTTATGGCTGACAAAGTTTGCAGATGACTGCAAACTGGGCGCCATAGTCGAAAACACATCTGACACAGATATCCTTCAGAAGGGCCTCACAGAAACGGATAACTGGTGCCAGAGCCATGGCCTAAAGTTAAACGCCAAGAAATGCATAGTCATACCCTTCGGGAAAAACAAGGTTACCCCTAGCTACCATATAGGTGGCAATCCACTGAGCACAGAAGAAGTCATCAGGGATCTGGGGACCCAGGTTGACAGTAACCTTTCGTTTGACACTCATGTTGCCAAAGTAGTTAGGAAAACTTTCTACGTTGCCCACCTGATCATGAAGGGATTCACATTAAGATCTAGGGAGGTCATCGTCCCCCTGTACTCATCACTCATTAGACCTATGATCGAGTACAATGCCCCATTTGGAATGTATCTGACCCGACACCTGCAGCAGCTGGAAAGGCCCCAAAAGTTCCTCACCAAAAGGATAAAGGGTCTCAAAAATATGTCTTATGCTGCCCGACTGAAAGAACTCCAGCTCTATTCAGTCTCATACCGCTTGCTCAGAGGTGACCTGTGCCTGACATATAAGGCCATGTCAAACCCAGATTTGATGAATATGCTTCACCTCAAAAAATCTAGATCCCTCAGAACCACAAGGGCGGAGACTTAAACCTTGACACGGTTATTAATAGAACGTGCTGGAGGGACAGATTCATCACCCAGAGACTCCCTATGCTGTGGAACAAAATCCCGGTACATGTGAGGCAGAGCACCTCGCTGGCCTTGTTCAAGAGGAATCTTGACCAATGGATGGGAGATCGCAGATATACCCCAGGGATTACTTCAGTGTCACTGCTTGACAGAGGCACAGCAAAATAATAGGCATAGTTTTCTTCAAACTAAAGGGGTGGCGAAAGCCACATAACTATGGGCTAGGCTTATAAATGCCCTTGGGCAGATAGACTAGTATGAACCTATGAACCTATGACCCTAAGATCAATGAAGAAAACAGACTGCAAAAGCTTATTAAAACCCAAAAAGTCAAAAGACTGATAAAACAAATGAACACAGTAATTAGGACTGTTCATAGAGATCCATGCAATATAACAGAAGTAAACAGAATATATGACTGTGCAGCTAAATTAATAACTAATAAAGTTCTACCACAAGAACACAGGATAGTGAGGTAAAGGAAGGGAGAAATTGAATACCATCATGGAAATATCGAATACAGAAAACTATAAAGCAGTTAAGACAAGAAAAACAAAGAAAAAAAAACAAAACAAAACAAAAAAAACAGTCTGGTGGCAGACTGTTAAAAGACTATAGAAGAAGGAGCAGATCAACAAAAATACTAAGAAAGATGGAGGTGATTAAAGCAATGTGCAGTATTAGAACAGACCAGGATCTATCATGCACTATCGCAAATAACAAACTAAAAATTTCAGCACAGGTGGAAAAACTTAAAAGATATGAAAATAAATATAAAGGAAAAGTACAAACCAAGCAATTTATTGATGACCCAAAAAATTTTTATAGAGAAATGGGAAACAAGGTAAAAGGAATTGAAAGACCACCAAAAAAAAGAAGAAATAGAAGAAGTTTAAGAAAGAATAAGAAGTTTAAAGGTACAGGATACAAAATGGGATGAAGTAACAGCCAAAGAGATTGAAATAAAGTTAAGAAAAGCCTCTAACTGGAAAACCACAGGCCCAGATGCAGTACCTAACTTTTGGCTAAAAGTATTAGCATCTTTGCATGAAGATTTAGCCATGAGTAAGAACTATGTATATGCGCACCCCGAACAGAAGCCAACCTGGCTAACAGGAAAAACAATGCTCGCTCGTAACAGTGAACCTACAAATTACCCTAAAAATTATAGACCAATAACTTGGCTTCTGACAATACATAAACTATACAGGGGAATTGATGCCGACAGAGTTTATAGTCATTTAGAAGAAAACTCAATTATGGCAGTAGAACAAAAGGTCAATAAAAGAAAGTCATATGGAACAAAGGATCATTTGTTGTTAAATAAACTCATACTGGAGAACTGTAAAAAAGGGAAAGAATCTAAGTATGGCATGGATTGACTAAAAAAAAGCATTTGATAGTATCTCACATTCATGGATAAAAGACTGCTTAAAAATGTATAAGATACATCCTACACTGATTGACTGCATTACAGTGACCATGAAACAGTGGCAGACCACTCTGGAATTAAGCCATCATAAATGACAAATTATTATCCCAGGGCTAAAAATTCAAAGGGGGATATTCCAGGGTGATACTTTGTCACCACTGCTATTCTGTCTTGCCCTTAACCCATTAAGCTGTCTACTTAACAGCTTAGGCCATGGCTATAATTTGGCTCCTAGAAAACAGCAATGACTTCTCATCTTCTCTTTGCTGATGATTTAAAACTGTATGGCTTATCAGATGAGGAACTGAAAGCACAACTGCAAGTTGTAAAAACTTTTTCAGATGATATAAGAATGTCATTTGGTCTTGATAAATGTGCAAAAGCAACCTTTAAAGCAAGAAAACTGCAGACCAGGAAAACATCATTTTCAGACAAGAATGTGATATAAAAGAACTTGAGTAAGAAGGAGTGTATAAATATTTGGGAATTGATGAAGGATCAACAATAAAACACAAACAAATGTGAATAAAACTTAGTAAAGAATACTTCAGAAGACTTAAATTAATCATGAAAACAGCACTGACATCTAGGTACAAAATCCAAGCTATAAACTAATTTCCTCTTCCTGTCCTAACTTACAGCTGTGGAGTGACTGACTGGTCCCAAAACATGTTGGATAGATTAGATAGGAAAACAAGAAGGATGCTTCAAGCAGACCAAATGATTTATAAAAATCAGTGCATACCAAGATTAAATATTCCCCATTCTGAAGGAGGGAAGGGCCTCCGTGAAATTGATTACATGTTTAGATCTGCAATCGTGGGACTGCACATATATCTGCTGACCTCACAAGACCCAAACATAGTGAAAGTTTTGAAGCATGAGAAGAATAAATCTAGGGTGATTTCTCTGCTTAGTCTAGCAGAAGCATATCGGCATCAAGCAGGAATAGAAATCAAACTAGAAGTAGATAAAAATCAGTCAGCAACTGAATGTGCCAAAAACAAAAGAAAGAGTATAAGGTGAAGGACCAGATGAGAAGGCAAGAAATGTGGAAAATGCATAAATATATTTGCAAGTATAGAAAACTTATGGAAGAACCTTGTGTTGATCAGGAACTAATGCAGGAATGGTTAAGGAGAGGCAAATTCAAACCAAGAGATGAAAGGTTAATATTGGTGGCACAAGATAGTTGGCTTCGTACATGTTGGTTTACAAAGTCCATTAAACATGTGGGAAAAACAGATAAATATAGGTTTTGCAAAGCAGAATTGGAAACAGTTGCATACCTCGTTGCTGGTTGTGACATACTAATGGCAGAAGGACTGTATACTGAAAGGCGTAATAATGTGGTGAGACTGTTGCACTGGGGATTGTGCAAACATTATGGTATTGAAGTGGATGCAAAACACTGGAAACATGGACCACAAAGCATAATAGAAAATAATGAAGTCTACATCACATGGGATTATCCATTACCAACAGTTCAAAAGATAGATGCTAGAAAACAGGATAGAATGGTCAAAGAAAAGAAGACAAAAGTAGCATTGATCATTGAAATCGCCACACCCGGTGACTACAGTTTCCTGCATACAGAGAGACACAAAGTTATAAAATATCAGGATTTGCAAGCAGAAACTAGAGCAATGTGGAAGAAAGATACCCAGATAGTTCCAATAGTAGTAGGAGCAATGGGTCTTATAAAAAAAGAGTCTACAATCATTTTAGATATGCCACCAATTGCAGAAGGAGTCATTACTGGGCACATTGCAGGTGCAGTGAATAGCACTTTTGGCTGACATCAAAGAGTAAAACAATACTTTCATTAACTTTAATTGTACTTTGACTTAGGAATGGGGTCCATTCCTGTCATGGTATTAGAAACCCAAAAGATTTAGAGAAATAAAAAAAAAAGTAACACAAACATAGTCATGAAATTCTGCCCCTTCTCTGACACCTGTGGATATATCTAAATACTGATGTTGCCACCAGTTGTAGGAGTCATCCAGGTCATGGGTGACACTGATTACCAGGCTCAGCACACGGGGTTGCTCTATCAGGTTCATAGGTTCATGTGTTTCTATTAAGCTTCTAGCCAAAGGAAACCATAAATAAACTTGGCGACATGACCCAGTACTGCGGCAGACTTACAAAGGAGACTTTCTCCACATATCTCTAGTGAAAATGTGCGATCATGCATTCAGTCATCCAGATTGTTTCTAAAGGTTCTGAGAGAAGAACGCAGCTTGATAGGTAAGAACAGCCTATTCCTGAAGATTTCAAAGAGTGCTGGGTCATTCACAGCATAGAAGATTAAGCAGAAATCACACCTGAGCAGACTGTATGATACTTAGTAGAATGACAGGGATTTTAGTCTATCAAAGTAGCTAAGGATACTGAGACCAGAGATCATTTTGGTGAGGAAATGTTGAGGTCCCTCTGTCTGTCAAGGTGCTTAGTGAGGTAAATGCTGGAAGGTGCATTATACTCAATGATGGGCCTAATATGAGATGAATAAAGTGGGACTATAACTTCTTAGGACTTTGAAGAAATACCATGAAGGATACGCTGTGCACGGTAGAAGGATTTTCTAACCACTGTAGAGACATGGTGGTCAAAAGACAATCTGTTACCAACATATGTACCTGAGTGCCTGATGACTGTGTCACCTTTAAGTGGAATGTTGTCATTATAATAATCTGTAGCTATGCTACATTTAATAAAAGAAACTGGTACATTTCCTTGTGTTGAAGATATGCTCATGACTAATACTCCAAGCATTTGTTTGGTCCACACCTTGCTGGAGAATTTAAGTATCAGAATGGGATTTGATAACCGCCCCCAGTTTGTAATCGTTAGCTCCTTGTCCATAATCCCTTGATATCAGTTATTATATCAGATAAATATATACCAAAGAGAAGTGAACTCAGGACAGATCCCTGTGGGATTACACTAGTGACATTTTTCTGTATAGATCATATACCCCAACCTTAACAGTATGTGTTCTCTCAGACAACCAATTACCAAACTATATTTGGGTACATATTGAGGTGAGAGAGTTTGTCATTGATCCCAGTGTGGGGGATAGTGTCTAACTCATTGGCAAAGTCCAAATAAGCAGTGCATACTGCATGCCCCTTATCCATGTCTCAAGTAACCCTTTTAAAGAACTCATCCAGGTTGAACTGACATGACCTGCCTTTTACAAAGCCAGGCTGGTCTGTATCCAGGTATGTGATGTAACCTGTATCCTTACCTATTAGTTCAGTTATAATATGTTCCATAGCCCTGCATATAATACCAGTGAGATTAAAAAGCCCTGAATTTCCAAGGTTAGTAGCGGGATCACTTAGGCAAGGAAAATTCAGCTGCCATTCTCCTCACCTCTGGGACATTGTCTACCTCTGCCATTAAAACACTTCTTCCTAAACTAAAACCTACAACCCTAAACAACCTAGCTGCTGAATATCTGAAGCTAGGTGCAATAACCTACTCATTATCAGTCCTTATAAATTGCTCCTTTATTGAATCTATGCTCAGCAAGAGGTTCTCCTGTTCGATTCTCGTCTGGAGCGCCTTCTGTGTGGAGTCTGCATGTCCTCCCTGCTGTCGGGTGATGCTAAAGACATGCAGGTAGGTGCGAGCATAAATGGGTGTGCCTTCGTTGAAGGTTGGGCTGGCAACTCAGCACAGTAAAAATCCACTGCCAATCATGAGCGGACCGGAGTTCTGCTGTGGCGACCCTTAACCAGGAAAAGCCGAAGGACAACACACACTGAATCTAATGCTCCACCTCTCTGAAAAAAAATGCTACATCCTACCACCTATATAAAAGTGGGAACTCCACTATACTATCTAATTCCAATGGAGCTCAGGAAGTTTGCACTGTAACTTCCAGTGGGCGGAGCCTAAGCCTTTTGACAGAATCAAATTATGCCCTCACATTTCAAACAAACATTCATATCTCTGGAACCATAGGGGTTATGAAAGAAGTATAAATGGCAAACTCTTCAGTAGAAACTATTTTTATAGTGGTATTATTCTTTAAATTCTAGGTCTTAAACTGAACTTTATAAGCCATGGTAAACACAGTAACTACTGCATTTGTAATATTTTGTAAACAACTTACAATATCTCAGCAACACTCAAGTTACATACATACTATCAGCAGCATTTTATTCATCTAGCTGAGAGCTTTCATATGAGCTGAAGGAGTTCTATCTGTATTACTTGTTTTTTGAAATATTTAGAAAAATGTGGAAATTATATCTATGTAAATTAATATAAATAAAACAGTTAATATCTATTTACTTGCAGTAGCCAGAGGTCAAATATTAATGCATGTGAGTTTGTCATTGTGTAAGCTTTAAGATGAAATCTTTTAAAACTTTGTACAAAGCATGGTTTCAGAATTATTGATGCAAATATGAATAAACAATATTTGATGCCTAGTGGTGTCAGTAGGAGTTAACTGCAGATGCACCTGGAGGCGTCACTCGGATGTAATGAGATGATGAAGTAGACATCTTTTAGTGACTGCTACGAGCTTTTTCTTTTTATTATAGTTTGCTGCTATGGCAGTTCTGTCATGCAGGCTTAGTTTTAAACTAATCATTTTACATACACCCCTGAAATTTCACCCTTCTCTACAACAGACTACAAAACTACAGGTCAGCATAGTGGTAACAGGCAACAGTCTCAAAAAGCAGCACCGCCCACCACTGTTGGATGCGATTCTTGCCCCCCAATACCCTACCAGAGTGTTTGGCAACAAAGCATGCCTCCAATGACCCTCATATATTATAGTGTTGCAGTTAATAGTCATTGTGTCTCCCCACCTGCGCAAATCATGATGAGTGTGTCCTGCCTACCCCCTAACACATGTGGATATGGTGATGTTTGATGTACGGCATAGCCAGTCCATGTACTGACCTGCATAGCCTGGGAGTAATACTGCATGCAGCATTTTTTCCTGTATTGTTTGTATCATGAATAATAATTGTGACCTGATGCCACGTCTTCAGCAGCGCTGCATTGCATTGTGTCTGCCTCTGTCATGGCTGTGGCACTGTTACTGCATGTTTCTTCCCTGACTCACCAGCCTGCCTTTTTTTTTTGATGCTATGACTGATATAGAAGGTCTTGCCATGGTGTTCACCTGCTGCTCCAGTTGTTTGAGCAACTCTCTGTTGTGAATCATGACACATACAACAAATATCTTGCTCCATACATCTGGAATGTATTGAAGTGCCCATTCACAGGTGTCTAGTCATTGGAAACATGCCTTCAGTTGTCCAAATACATATGGCATTATGTTTTACATTTACACATGGACTGCGATGTATGCAGTTAGCTGCATGGTCTTGGGAGCTGCATATTGGGATCATCAACAAGGGTTTTGAGCACATCTGCATTACCTGCAGCATACAAAAAATAGTATATCACAAGTGGCCTGCTCTCCGCATGCAATGAACTATGCTCTTTATCTAGTATGGATGTGAACCTACCAATGAGATGACACCCTGGGAATTCCCCTCATACAAACCACTGGTATAGGTCAAACTGTGCTAAATTTTAACTCCAAACCCAAACAGTGGTTAGCCCATGAGTAAAAATCTCTCCTCAATCTCTGGGATGAATCCTAGCATTCCTGGAAAACTAATCCCTTTTTAGAAAAGAGGAAACAGTTTACAAATATAAGGAATCTGACTGGAAAAAGCAATTGGAAGGCACAAAAGTCATTTCATGAAATACCTCCAAAACTTTGTCAAATACTTCACAGGATATAGCCTGCTTTGCACTTCTATAAGTATTTTCTTCAGCTGATCTGCAAATGATTTCCACAGACAGTTTAATGACCTCCCCAAATGTGCTGCAATCACCCACACAAATACTCCCTCATCAGATCCACAATATCTTCCTCTCTTCTGTCTTCACAGATTTCATCCAAAGACATCATCCCTTTACTGGAACTGGCAACCTACATCCATAGTTCATACAACACTGTTGTGACTTCATTGTTGCAGCCCTAAAACACATAATTAATCTTTGCCTTACTACCAACACCATACCTAATATATGGAAAGCTGCCATAATAAAATCACTGCCCTGACAAAAACAACCCATACTCTCATCGCACCATTTACCCCTTTTCCATCTTATCAACCCTATGCAAATTCCTTTGAGAAAACTGTCTACTTTCAACTCACTTACTATGTTACTAAATACCACCTTCACTCACAAAAACAACATGGTTTCTGGCCAAGGAGGTATGAGGTCACCACAACCATCTGATTTCTGAATGATGAAATTCTCATGTTAATAGACAAAGGCATGTTCTCAGGTACAATTTTTATGGACATCTCCAGATCCTTTAACCTAGTCAGTTACGCATTATTTATAATCCACCTTTCATCACTAGGCATTAGCCTTGATACCATCCTTTGGTTCAAAAGTTGTCTGACTAAACAGAATTTCTCAGTGAACTATAACTCCTCTACCTCTCTCTTTTCTCTACTACTTAAAGGTGTACATCAAGTACCTGTTCCTCCCCCCTTCTGTTCTGTATTTATATCAGTAAACTTCCACTTGTTCTTTCTTATCTTCATCTCCTCCTATACAAGGATAACATGATCCTGTACCTCACAAGCTGCTGACTTACTACAAGATCCACAATCTGACTTTAGTTGCCTCAGTGAATGGATTGCTACTAAAAACCTCATACTAAATGGATCCAAAATTAGATCTATGCTTTTTGATACTAATCAAAACTCAATGGAGCCAAGAAATCTTTTAAAATTTATGATCACAACAACCACCCCCTATAGCAAATCTCCCCTTTCAAGTCTCTTGGTCTCTGGTTAAGCACCTCACTCAACTTCTACTTGCATTTTGATAACACTTATAAATCTTCAATAGGGGAAGGAATCCTTCTCCCTTAACTCAGATTCAGCCTCCCTCTTATATCAGCAGCCTCTACTAAAAACTTTACCACTATTTAAACACTAGAAAACAAAATATGTAGATTCATTATGCACTTTTCAAGAAATGAACACCACTGCATAACACTAAAAAATAACTCCCAGTTAGCCAAGGAGCACCCAGACTGTGGGAATCCCTCCCACCTAAAATTAAAGACTCATCCTCTTATTCCAGTTCCGTTTTTTATTAAAATCACATTTACTTAATCAAGCAGAATGTACCTGTTACCCATCAGGTCACAACACTTAAGTCTGCTTCAGCTCGTCTTTACTCTAACTCAACCACTAAGAACCTTTTGCTCATTTTGAAACTTTTGTACATATTGTGAATTATTACACTGGATTTACTATGCACCCGAAGCGGTACTGTACCCTTGTACATGTGTAGTCACCCTGGGCTGAGAGTGAAATTGGTCAGAATCAATTAGTGCTCTCTGCTGCTAAACAAATTCAAATAAGTAAATGTGTGAATCATGTGAACAGTGAGGGTGGCAAACGGACACATACAGATAAAGTCCGGGATATTACAGGCAATCTGGCACTTCAGGGAATGAAAGGCCTTCCTGTTAATATATCACAGACCGTCTGGAACATATATGGTCTGGTTAGCAACATGTGTGCAGTCTATGGCTCTCTACATCTCAAGGAAACATATTTTGTCTTAAAAGGTCCAGATGGTGCTGGCTCTTTTCTCTGTCCTCAGAAGACAGCTATACTCCTCCACATGCCATAGCATAATGCCAAGGAACTACTTTAGGTTTTAGGAGGCTAACATCTGCAATATCCCTAAGTTTTTCTTATTGGTGAAAAGAAGATCCCTATAGCCAAGATGATTATGGCTGCACGCATCTTTGAATACACAAGAATGGGCATGCCATTCATTGAGAGCCACTATCTATGCTAATTTGCACAGCACAATGTGCTAACCAGCTATGAGTCCCAGCCCTAATTTACTATAACTTGTGGAGAGGCAAAAATTTAGCTTCTGGAAAGTGAATCAGCAAGCAGCACAAAGATGTTGCATTACGTTGCAGGGCAACATCAGAAAGATAAAGAAGATAGTCATCAGATGCTATTAATAAAAAATGCCAACAAAAATCTGATTACCAATCCTGAGGACATGAACAGCAGATGGAAGGAGTACTTCAAGAAACCTATGAATGAATAAAACCCTAGAGAAATTGTACTGCCACATTAACAGCCAGAAGCAGAAAGGAGAACCCATCCAAGAATAAATATACGGTACACTAAAGACGTAAGGGAAAGCAGCAGGCGTAGATGACCTTATTGCAGATATCATCCAAATGTTAGGTGTTAGCAGAACGATGACTCCTTTAGGGTACTTGTTGCATTACGGTGAGACAGAGAGAGAAACGGATGTATTCCAGATGATTGCAGGATACGTATTCCAGTGAAAGCATGCAAGAACAAAGCCAATATTGACAAGTGTGGGCAGTACAGTGGTATCAGACTTCTGCCATAGTGTGGCTAGTAAATGAATACGTGGAGTGTGGTAGAAAGTAAGATGGGAGAGGAGCAGTTTAAATACAGATTAGCATACAATACAATTAGTTTGATATCTGCAGTGAGACAGATAATGAAGATAAAGCTGGAGATGATGAAAGATGCCAATTACACATTCCTAAAACTGAAGAAAGCATTTTACAAGGCCCCAAGAAAACTGATTTGGGACAGTCCTGTAATTGTTCAAAGTCAGAGAATCATTGGTAGAAGAAGTGCAGGCAGAGCCAGATCATGGTCAAATGGGGGCATAGGCCAAGGAATGGACCAGAGTCCATCCACCCTACCCCCTGCAGCTATCCCATTACTTGTCTGTCTCTCCCCAGTTACCATAAACACTGCTCAAAATTGTTAGTGTGCATACTGTTTTCTTCTTTACTTTTACAGTGATTACTTATATTTGGAATTAATTTAAAACTTTTATATCAAATTTTGAACACAAACACTGATTTACTAAACAAAACAGTTTCACATTGAAAGCAGACTTAGTATGAGTAACAGGACACTTCTCTTCCCATGAAACTCATGTTCTTTGAAAAATGCATCCGGCCAGTGGCAGATTAAGTAAACCTTGGGTCCTGGTGTGTTTTCAAACCATGCCCCCTGCACACGTTTTTAGGACCATGCATAAATAAACATGTTCTTGATTCACTTTCCTTTATACTTCTTTAATACAACAACATTTGTCAGAGCATGTTTTAAATTGCAGTTTGAACATTTTTTCCAGTAAGTAGTGAAACAAAGTGTATGAACCAGTAATGACAAAGGTACCCTTTCAGAACATTTCAGCCAAAAAAGGCCACTCTAACTGCTGTCATTAAATCCACCAATATCCATACTCAACAATTATAGCCACTTTCTTAAATGTATACGTATCACATGTTCAATTGTAATAAAAATTACCATTTCTTTAATTGGTATTCTGACTTGCTTTACACAGACCAACACTAGTACTGCAAAGACAGACTAAGGACTAACATTTATGAGCTCAGCAGGGTCAGTCATTTTCAACCAGAGATCTCCTCAACACCCAACAATTATAGCTACATTGTTGACAGCATGCATCTCAGATGTCTGCATCAAAAAATAATAATGACCAAAGTCACAAATTTAGAATTTGTTTCACACAAACACACAGTAGACAAAATTTTCCAGCTTAATTCACACACACACACACACACACACACACACACACACACACACACACACACACACACACACACACACACACACAAATACACACACACACAGATGCACACTAGCTTGTGACGGCAGAATAAAGATGGTATAAATATGGCCAGTAAATTGCATAAGGTACTGTCATCCACAGAAAGATCATCAGCCACACTTAAAGCCACTTTGCTGACTGTATGTTATGAATAAATAAATTACATGTACTTTATTTGGAAGCTTTGGATGATGTACATGAAAGTATATAAAGGTCACTACCATCACACCATGAGTTCCAACTTTGTGCATCACTGTTTAAATAAAAGAGTCTGTATGAGAGCATAGCAACTACCTGATAACATGTGCTAAGCCAATATGCACAATCTCTGCAGAAGTAAAAGTCACCTGAATAATTTCACATGAAGAGAACTGTTAGTAATGCAGGGGTTGCTGCTGGTAAACAACTTTGCATTTCATTGCTTTATTTACAAATATAGTGCCTGCTGCCCTGGACAAATAAATTGCCAATGCTGCATTAAAAATTGGCATGCTGGTGATATTGTCATAACATTTCCTGAACTAGATCTGCTGTGCAATAAGGAATGGCTGCTTTATGACAGCAGCTTCATAGTTACTAAGCATGCAGTCGTAGAAACCTTTGAGGAGCCTATCCCAAATTCCCAATTGTTCCAAAAACCTGTCTGGTTAAGCGAGTTGCTCATTGTCACACAGTAGCTAAATGCAGGTGGAAAGCTTCAAAGGTTGCATTGTTGCCACAGCAAGGAGCTCATTAACAAGTTGGAGCTTTAGTCCTTTGTGTCCAGTTCTAGATTAGCAGTTTTATATTAAATGCAGCAGTCCTTTACTATCAAATCTTGTAGAGGAGACTGTATCACAACAACAATGACTACATAATGAATGCTGAAGATCAGACAGTTCTGATCATAACTCCAAATAACTCAGACTAAATGACCTGACAAATGTCAACCCCTCTGCAGTTGCCGGAGGCTGTAAAGGTAGTGCAAAATATATTATTAAAATGCTACATGTTTAGAGTATATTATATAATCTAGACTTATTAATTAATTAATTCTTTAGTGTATTGAATAAAAGAAAATAATTAAAGACAACATAAATGCTGCAACAACCTTTTTACAACAACCTGCAAGCCATACAAAAATCAGAAATATTAGGGTTTAGAACATACTTTTTTTGGAGTGGGGCTTACATGCTCTGACATCGCTCATTAAAGATTTGACTTACTTGAATAGCTGATAATGCAGTATTGCTATAGCATACACCTCATGAGTCAGAGCCAGATCACGAACAAATGAGGCCTTGGGTTGGATAATGACTTACTGCAACCCAACTCCAAAACCCCAAAGAAAGAGAAAAAAAAGTTAATGGAGGTGTGGCAGTTGGGGTTTAGGATTAAGGGTCTTGTTCCATTACCTAAGGTACAGGATTTGAGGCTGAACAAATTTCATAACTAAATGGCAATCTCTAACTGGGGCGTCTCACACACACACACACACACACACACACACACACACACACACACACACACACACACACGCACACACACACACACACACACACACACACACACACACACACACACACACACACACACACACACACACACACACACACACACGCGCGCACACACGCACATTCCGTGCATCACAGCATGGCTTACCGCACATCTCAGTGCCAACATAATCTGTCTCTTTAATGCCCACACTGTAGCTCTGGGTGAACTGATTTGCTTCCCCATTTAAGTTAATGCTGACTGAGTGATTTTCTGCAAAACAAACTGCCTTCCCCCTACACTGTGTTCAATGAGGGATGTAGAGACAATGAAAGAGTCAGCAGGCTGAGCACCAGGAAGAAATCTTAAACTACCAGCAATAAATTTTGTTCGGTTTGGCAGAAGGAAATTGTTTTTTTTTTTTTTTTATCCACAGCATTAAATTTTGGTTCCAACACTTTTTTAATGTTGTATGGCTTGGCTGGGCTCCTCCAGCAATCAACAAGCTCTTGACAACTCCTTAGGTCACTTAGTCCTGGATCCAGCCATGAGTGCATGGTGTGTACAAGGACCCAGTGAGTTTGGACTCAAAAAGGGGTTCCCAGGGGGAGATGATCTGCATCAGAGCTCACATGTAAGCGTATTCTTCTTCATACTGATGAGGGACCACATCAGCAAAGAGATCAGAGGGAGCAGCTCAACAAAGCTGCTCTATGCAATGTGGCATTACAAGCAGACTCTGAACAGGAGCTTCAGCAAATGGTAGGAGAATTGAATACAAAACTAAAGGCTCATGGGAAGAAGCTGAGTACAGACAATGCAGCAGTCATGCCAGCAAATGGCATAAATTGGAAGAAACCTAAAACTGCAAAAATAGGAAACAGTGGAACAGGTTAACAACTTCAAATATATGTCAGCTGTGATTGAGGAGAAAGGAAGTCTGAGAGAGGAGTTCAAAACTAGAAACAGATGTGCTGCAGTTATCAGGAACAAAGTGGTAAGAGCAGTCTGGTTTAACAGAATACCAAAGAAGCTGCAAAGTAAGGTGAACAAAAAGGTGTGACTACTGCTTCTGCATGGTATGGAAACCTAGGCAGTGAAGGCAGAGCAGATGAGGACGCTTGATGTGATGGAGGTGAAGTGCATTAAACAGGTGCTAAGATATACACTGTAGGGAGATGAAGAAATTATGACATCAGAAGGCAAAGTAACCCCTATTACAAAGAAGTTCAAGGAGAACAGCTTACAGTGGTTCAGGCACTTTTAGAATAAAGAAGAAGAAGATGAATTGGTAAACAGATTTGTGAAACACAAAAATAAGGGAAGAGAAGATAAGGATGTCCAGCCAAGAGATGAATGGATTGTGAGAGTGAAGACCCAGGACAAGAGGCCATGTCTGTCAAAAATGGTAAGAGAATGGTTGTTACTCAAGAAGCAGTGACAGGTGATGCTACTCTTCAACCACATCTAAAATGTGAAAAAGGGAGCTGATGAGGATGAGGATGATGTGGGATGTCAAAGTGGAACAACAGTTAGTGCTGTTGCCCCCTAGGTCTCTGGTTCATCTCCAAGCAGTGGTGCCTTTGTTATGCAGTTTGCATGTCATGCCTGTATCCACAGAGATCTTTGCAAGGGTTTCCTTTTTCATCACATATCCCAAAGGCATGTAGCATGTTGCCAGGACAGGCTACATCTTCACTAAATCTTGAATTTGATAAGTAGGGTTATGAAAATGCATGAATGATTTCTTGCAGTTCTTTATAGAAGATGCAATCCACTTGATAGCAAACATTTTAGAAGACTATTGGCCAAGTCCAGAAAGCATTACATTATGTATAGTTTTTGGATCAGAAGGTGTCTTATTCTGGTAGTGCTAATATTAACAGCAGCCCTGAATTAGTGGACTGATAGCTATAGCATAACACTAAATCATCTGAAACTGCCAGCTTGTGAGCATTACTCTATTTACAAGAGTGCTAACAAAGTGAAGAAAAAAAATGGAGTCAACTTCCTCTGTAATAGATTCAGAACATTCTCTGTTTATTCATTAATACACTTTTAATTCACCAAGAAGTGACCGCTTTATAAAAAAGGTATAGAAAATGTCAATGATTTCATTGTAGCCCCATTAACAGTATGAATGAAAATATGTATTTTAGTTATGTAGCAAAAGGCATAAGGAAGTGTATATATTAAAAAGCTATTCAGCTCTTATACATAAATAAATTAACCACATTTTGAAGAAAATAATTTCAGACTCCATAGTTACAATTACTGTGGGGCAAGGGCATTTGGAAAATATGGTTCTGCATTTTCATATAAATTCAGAAACCAGAAACTCAAGTTATCTATATTATGCAGAGAATGAAGGAGTTCAAACCGATGTAAGACAGTGGCTTATGACCAGCCAGTGTTTGCTGAAATTCTGTAAATATACTGAAAACCATATGTTTCCACTTTTGATATCTGAAACTGCTTCTGTTTCATTCCTCTGGTATTGTGTTTCATTTTGCCATTTACATTTGTGGTGTAATGATCTTAGTCATACTCAAAATATGTTTGGTAGCCTTTAGCCTACTTAGAATGATAATCATATGAATGAAATAATTAAGAAGCTTTTTTATGAAAAGCAACAAGCAAGATGCTGAGGATAAGAAACTGTTATGAAAAGGAACAACCATGATAATGGACGGTAGTTTATTTTAAATGGCAATTTTGCTTTTCCTTCTGTACCCAAGCTCTACAGTGTGGAAGTTTCTGTTTTTCTGAATCATTGAATATATTCGTAAATCTCAATTTTTCACTATTAGGCTTTATAACAGACTTATTTCAAATGATGTGCAGATAGCCTGAATAAAAATATGTATTTTTCACATTTTTGTGAATTTATTATGCTATGAAATACATAACACAATTCTAAAAAAAATTCAGGGTGAAACCATACCCATCCCAACAAGCAAGTGGTATAAGGCACAGATCCAGTCCTAGCTGGCGGAATGTCATTTGCCACTCCATTGCTGGATGCACACAGACAGACACACACATACGCAAACACACATGCTCATCATATGTACACCTTTAGATAATTTATAGGATTGCCGTATCATTTACTATCACATATTTGGGATGTGAAAGGAAATTGGAGACCTTGGCAAACATGCTTTAAAGTTAACACAGACTACATTATATATAAACTATATAACAATATGTAAATATGAATGTTTCTATAACTACAATTAATTTTATAATGTCTGTATAATATCAGCTTGTTTTTCAGGCAAGTTATTAATATTTAGATAGCAGTACAGGATATACCGTATAGAATCGGTTGCCAATATATGTTTAGGCTTAGGAAAGCATTTCAGTACTGAATGACTGCAAAGGTTTTAATGACTGTGTCAGGGCTATATGCTACATATAGTACATCGGCAAACAAAATAATTAAAACATATTCATTTAATTAATGTAGTTAAAAACACTGATCACATAAAAGTAGCATCTGGTACAGATTAGACTGGCTTGTCTAATATTTGCATAAATTGAAGAGCAATATTGCAAATGATTTGTGAATCTAAGTTAATTGATACAAAGGAAAAAGTAAACAGAACAATGAGTTACTAATACTGAGTGACTTGTCAAGTGTTTGAAGAAGGAGACAGTACAGTACACAGAAGCATATCTCATGCACCGTGTATGTCCCTTTGGAAACAGCAGGCACTGATATAGAGAAAAAGATGGACAGGAAGCATATGGGATGCAGCAAATAAAATAAAAGATGTGGAGTAAACCACAGGGAAATGAAAAACCTAGCATGTATAAATCAGTTTCCAAAGATAAAACAGCTGGCAGTAGCTTCACATGAAATAAAATAAGAGAACAAAGACATATGTAAAGAACCATTCGCAAAAAAGCATTTAATAAAATAATCCTTTTTTATCACACCAGTAAGTGCTTTTGTTTCTTGACCTGAGGCCTCTTCAGACTGAAGAAATCTGAGGTCAAGAGACAAAAGTGCTTAGTGGTAAGGCAAAAAGGGATTATTTTATTAAAAGCTTTAATTTCTGAGTGGTTCTTGACCCCTTTCACAAGTGTTTTGTTCTATAAATCAGTTTCTACTTAAGTCCTGAAACCACAAAAACAAAACGGTGCACTCCCAGAGAATGCCTGCTCAGAAGGTATGAGAGAGTATAAATTCTCTAATGGGTCTGTAGTATTTGGAAATACGTTCTGTCTGCAAGAATATGACTATAGGTCAGAAAATATCAGGACAAATTATATGTTTTGTAATAGACATTCCACAAATGCATGAAATTTAAGGAAACAACTGCAAATGACAGAACCGGTCACATACATTAATAGTCACTCGAAAAATATTAAACAAATAACAGTGATTTAATAGTCACTCGAAAAATATTAAACAAATAACAGTGATTAAAGAAACACCAGGTCTATTTAAAGAAATACAGTAGAGGAGTGATACATTCAAGTGACCTTAATCCCCTGAACTCTCTTACATCACTTTCAGAATGAATGAGGATTCTGCAGATTCTTCATTCTATGCATGCATGCCTTTTAACCTCTTAGTGCAATAATTCTGGACAAAGCCAAAAATAATGGAAGAGGGACAAATGCCCAAAATTAGGGACAGATTTTGGATATTGCTCTTATAAACTTAGAAAGTTGCTAGAAAAACAGGTTTTGCATTATTATGGATTTTCTAATGGCTACTAAGATCGTAACTCAAACGTCTGTCATTATTTAGTGGTCAGTTCTCAGTGATTTGCCAGCAAACCACATATTTTATGAGGAACAGATCAAAAATATGAGGCAAATATAAGGACATTCTGTGAAATTTTGCACAGTTGAGAGGTATGTGTACACATTTTGTTCACTTAGTGAAGCTCAGGATACAAAAAGGGGAACCAATTTTACTCTCTGAGGTTATGACACAGAGTGCAGGGCAAGGATAGACATTCCCTTAACTGAGGAATCCAAGTACAAAATGTCTGCAAACTAAACGGTCAGAATATAGGGTCTATATTACATGAATGAACGATCAAAATGTCGAGTACAACTTAATCGACACACTTTGATTGAATGTTCATGTAATCGGAGACTGTAAATGTAGACATGTGGAGTTCCGAAATGTTTTAGTCAGCCTTGCTAGTGAGTATAGCGTGTGACGTAAATACGCTACACTGTCCGGAATGGCTAGGTGAGAGGCTTCTTTACTTTTATATACCAACTCTGGGATCACTGTACATTGGGGATTTGCGATTACCGGGAAATTGCCCTTTCCCCAATGTACAGCAATCTCGGAGTTGGCATATTTAGTTGGGGGGGGGTGGAAGGGGCGAAGCACCCCACTTTGTTGTAAAAGTAGATGTGTTTGTGTAGGTTTTTAAGTGTTTGAATGATGTGAGCGTGTAGGTGTTTGTATACATTGATTGTATGTGTGTGTGTTGTATGTTAGTATAGGGGAAAGTGTGGGCCAAACAAAATCTTTCGAGTTTTTATTTTTCAAGGTTTTTAGGTTTCGATTAGATGAACGATCGATCAAAGTGTGTCTAGTATGTTGTACTCGACATTTTGATCGTTCGTTCATGTAATATAGACCCATAATATATTACATAGCAATGCCTTGAAGTTCATGAGGAAGTGTTTTACAACAAGAAACAAACCAAGGGTAAAAATAAATAGGCAGAAGAAGTTGATGGGAAGCAAAAGCTGCTAAAGAAAATCAGCAGGTTAGCATTTCCATGTTAATTGAGCAGCAATAAAATAAGAACAAAACAGAACATTTTATTAGAGTCACAAAAGAAATATTCAGAAGATGTGTAAATCATAACACCTTAAGTAAAAACAATAATGAGAAAAACTGAAATGGGTGGTGTGATGCCATTGTCTGTTCCATAAGACAATCTAATAAAGACTACATAAGCTAGTAGCAGGGCAATTGGTTTTGCTTCTAAATACTAAAGCTACAAAACTGACCCTGAGGGGGCTGAATGTAAAATGCATAAATATGTTTTTTTAACTAGATTATTATCTTATAGACTAGCAGCCCTTGAGTCTTGAGGGAATGCTTTTAAGATATCAATTTTGTGGGAGTGTCTTATACATAACATACAGGGTTGGTTATATTTGGGAGGGTAGGAAGTTTTTTTTTTTATTATTAGATTGCAGGTTGCAGGTTATACTGATCATGATTTGTTGGTGACGGACCTTCAGTAGATGAAGGAGGTAAGTAAAGGAAGGGTTGTGGTACAGAAATCTATTCCACTTAAGGTCTAGAATATGCAGGGGAATGTTGAGCATGATATCTTGCAATAGTTGTGGGGTCCGGCTAGTTTAGTTGGGGATGTTGTGATAGGTATTGGTAGGATTATGAAGTGTGTTATTATAATTACGAGCTGGGGATGCATGAGACACTCCAATGTAAATTATTATGGGTTAGTGGTGATCAGCAAAAGGAAGGGAGAAATATAATAATGATATGACATCATAGCTATCAGCTGGAGTTGTGGAAACCTAGAAAAGGAGATAATATGAATTTGATTACTTTGTAGGTGTAACATGCATGTAAAATAAAAAAAACATGAAATGTGTTCATGAAAGTGGCGTATGATAGAAAACGTGGTTGAGGGAACATTGGAAATTGTCACTTCTGCCCTATTATCTGTGTTTAATAGGCAGGATGTAGTTATGCATTGTAATGGATTGGATAGGATGGTAATATTATTGAAGAACAAATATGTGCTGTTTTGTATGACTTTGGAAGATATAGCCATTTTTTTGGCTATAAATACATTGCAGAAGAAAAGATTATCTAGTCTTAGCCACTGAGCAATGAATTTTATATTTCTTTTCATGATTTGTGTGTGGAGATGCTATGGGCAGTGTTTAGCAGAGTATTGATGGGAGGAGGCAATCACCAGATTGTAAGTTTTTATTTCATTATAAGAATGAAAAAGATTAGCTGTGGTGGTGGTGCTGCGGTAGCGTTGTCGCCTCACAGTTAGACGTTGCCCGTTCGATTCTCAGTTAGAGCATCTTCTGTGTGGCGACATGCGTGAATGGGCATTCTTTCATTGAAGGTTGTGCGTTAGGCCCAGCAAGCCAGCACACAAAAATCTACTGCCAATCATTAGCAGACCAGAGTTCCGCTGTGGCGACCCCTAACCGGGAAAAGCCGAAAGACACAAACAAACAAATAGGAATGAAAAAGATGGAACCTAGAACTGTCAGCCAATTGTTTTATTAAATATTAATTATAATTTTTTTTGCAGGATGTTGTGGGAACATATGTTATGCTGGCTATTTCTCACTGTACGCATTCAAATATCTATGGGAGGAGCATACCAAAAATATGTACTGCAATGAGTGGACTAATACTGAGAGCTAAAATGGTAATCTGACAAGTTGGCTGTGGGTAGTTGACATGGAAACAAGCATTTGATTTTACTAGTTTTCAGAGGCTGAAGGAAATGTTACATTACAGTTTTCTTAGAACTTCTCTTTTGCGTCTTGAAAACTGTATGGGGTGTATCATTTTATGGGTGATGGGGATGGTTGTTTTGTTATGCGGTTAAGAATTGTGAAAATTTTTTTTAGTGGCAATAAACTTCAGGGTGGTACTGAAGGATGTTACATTTGAAGATTAAGGTGGTTCTGTTTGCAGGTAAGCTTTTAGTTTGAAGTGATGATAGTGAGTATATTACTTATATTACGGACAGGACTATACATGAGCTTCACTCCAATGAGCTACATATTAAAAGAGGAAGGTGAAGCTGGACATGGGAATCAAACAGAGACCAGTACTTCAGTCAGAAAGTACTTGTAGGAAACATTTTGGGTTTGTATTTTAATGTTCAGAATTTGACACCCAAACCTCATGTGCAAAAAATAGGAAAAAGGGCGTTGTGGATGGATGGATCTAGAAAGATATAACAGAGATACTGCTTCACAGCAAAGTTACCAGAAGGTGGCAGCAAAGATTATCAAAACAAAAGATCTTGGAAGAGATTAAGAAGTCTGTGTTACAGGTTCATAGATTAGTACTAGGCTAACTGCCCTTGCAAGCCATATTAAGCCTAGCCAATTATCCCTTGTGAGACTCAAACCCTGCATTTTCTGTTTGTAAGGCAAACACCTTAACCATTAGGCCACCATCCCAAAACCAGTGATTGTTTATGTCACCAATATTTTTGTATTTCATCCAAGTAAGGAGGTTATGTTTTATGACATTATGGCCTTTTTAAATCTGGGATGAGGAAAATGGCATGTGCTGCTGATTGGGAAGTTGGGTTGTATAGATAATGGAAACAATGGAGGAGGATGCTTTAACTTTTACATGATTAATCATTTTAAGTGGGTTGCTGATTTCAGTGTGAGAATGCTACATCAGGCCTATGGTGTCATTTTATGAGTTTTTTACATTAAGTTCCTTGTACTTTTGTAGGATACATTTTTCAAAATTTATGGACTGATGATTCTGAAGGAAGAAAACTGGGAACCGATGGGAAATAATATATATAAAACAGTCATACAGGGTGCTTTGCAGTCTGTACATATTGAAGGTTTATGTGATTTTTTTTTTTTTTAAGGCAAAATAATTATTGGAAAGTCTAATTATAGTGTATCTGGATATGCCTGGGATATGAAATGGATGATTTCTTTGCTGAAGCTCAGAATGTGAGATGCACACAAGCATAAGAGTCAGAGTTTGTCTGAGATTTAAGAGCGGATGAGAGCTGGAGGCACATTTCCTGATGGACTGGCAATTCACCATTATTGTTCTTTCATTTCTATCAATAAAATGATCAGATGGACTATGGCCTTTATTTCACTATCAGGTTCTGGTTGAGAGGCTGGTGTATGAGGATTTATTTCTGTAGTCTGTTATGAAGCTTTTTGTAAATAAATTGTTGTAACATATATTTGAATCATGGTTTGGGATAGTATTTAGAGTTTCTGAAATTAATATTAAGAAGAAGGAATGTGAAAAGCAGTAAAGGAAACATATTTTTACTTTGAAAAACACTGAAAATGATTGATATTAAGTCTCAGGATTTTTTTTCCATATCTGATATTCTGAGATTTGTAATTGTGCAGTGTGGTCCACTCTTACACAATTTGTGGTTGCAGTTTTGCCACATTTTTATAAATGTTGCTATGCATGGATTTTGTTATTTTCTTGCTTTCTAATAAACGTATTTAGCATTTATTATTTTCAATAACTTTCACAGAGGCTTTTACATCCATTCAACCTGCTACTAACTCAAGCAACTCATCCAAAGGATGGCACCATCCTCAAACAGAATTTTTTTCTAGTTGCCTTGAGATAAAAGGAAATTATAATGTCTGGACATGCGGCCATTCCAATATAATTGCTGGGTATCACTCTAGGATCCTGTGGATTGCAACTTGTTCCTGGATTCCACTGATTTGGGGTGCAAAGAGTTTTTCTGACAGTTGAGGTTAAGGGCTGCTAAAAGTCTTATCCCTCAGTCTTTGATCCCTCTGTCCTTACCTACCCAGGGTGACTGACCAAGTCATTTAATGAAACAGTACTTTTGGGTCCTATCTGGATAGAGGCACTTGGGCCCACTGGGCTCACCTAGTGAAACAAATCATGAAATATTGTACTACACGAAGTCACTTTCAAGTCAACAGAAGTAAATGGAGTGGGTGTAATGCCCCTGTAACCTAGTGTTCCACATGGATAATGCATTTGCTCTCAGGTCCCAGACATAGATGGAATGGAACAGGTGAAGGGGCATAAGCTGGATGTAACAGTGTGGACCAATTATTTATTTATTTATTTGGTTGGGTGTTTATTTATTTTAAGAAATCATCACTAGGCAAAGGCCATTTTCAGTGGAGGGCTAGGGAGAAAAACTCCACATTACATACATTACCATAGGCAGTTAGCATAAGTTAACAGTAAAAATATGTATTACAACACTGAGTTTTACTGATTTGCTTATTTAGTTATTTCCATTTGTTGACCAGGAATAAGCTAACTGAGCTAAAAGCACATTTTTAGCAGAGGCCCAGGTAGAAAAGCTTCACAGATATATAACAGAGTTAACAAAAAATCAGCTGTACATGGACATTCTTGATTGCATATACAAAACAATAACATGTTCAGCATTACAGCATGTAACATGTAAGTAATGAATGTTACAAATAAATAGATCAACAGCATATGGCAACAGTTAAATATAAGGGTAGAAATGTAAGCAGTATAGCAATTAAAGGAAGCAGAAAATATAATTTAACAGGTAACCAGCATGTTGCATTTACCAAATACTACATATAATATGAAAAGTTCACATTTATTTTATTTTATTTTTTATTTTATTTTACATTTGATTACCGGGAAAGTCCGACTGGACACAGGTCCATTTTCAGCAAAGGCCTGGGTACAAAAGCTCCAAAAATACAATACAGTGATGGGACCTATATGAGGTTTCTGTAGCGAACTTCCAATCTTGTTATAACAAGATTCCATTTTGTTTAAAATCAGTCTGGCGGAGATTAGTCAGGATAGGGGAGGCATAGAGGAGGATGGATAAGAGATGAATCCTTGCTATTATGGCTTTGGTATGTCAAGTGATAAACTGTTTGCTCCTATAGAGGAGCCCAAGCTTTTTGTTTACCTTCTTGATGGTTTGTGCTGTGTGGATGTCGAATCTTAGGTTGTTGTCAATTTCTACACCTAGTAGTTTTGTGTGTGTGGCTAGATTGATTTGGAAATTATCTTTGGAACTTAAGCTAAAATTATTGTTTAAGGGAGGGAGATTTTAAAATTTAGATGGGATGAAATTTTGAATAAGAAGGGGCTTAGGAATGGGATTGTTTCAAGTGTAGAACCATTTTATTAATAGGCATGTTTTCAATGAGATTTAAATGTGGATGAGGTATTTTTTTTTTTTTTTTTAAAACAAGTTTATTGTTTTAACATACAAGAGAAATATCATAACAATTTTATACAAGTAATTAAAATAGATATGATTATAGCATTCAACAAAACAACCAATTTACAAAGACATCCACTACAATCAGATCAATTAATTAAACTAAAATACCATGCTATTGAAGTTAAGATTTTTTTAACAGGTTTTGTAAATTATCCCATACAATATAATAAGATGTTTTTCTAGTTGTTCTTGACCTTATTGTGTTTATTTCCATATGGCACACTATATTCATAACATTTTTAAATTCATTGAATGAAGGAGGTGTATCTGAAATCCAATTTCTGGTTATTATTTTTGGATGAGGTATTTCTGATAGTTGCTGGAATTAAGTGACATAGTTTCGCAACATTCCAAGAGTAGAAAGAGTTGCTGTTATGTTTTGATTTTGAGTGAGTAATAGGTGCTGGTTAAATGGGTGCAGTTCTCTGTGGGACGTATACCACTTTAATAACTGGTTGTTGGCAGGACATCTGTCTAGAGTATAGAGGAATTTATGGGCAGCCTTAAGGTGAGTGTAGGCTAGTAGATGACATAGCTCCAAAACATTAAGAGGCTGAAGTGCAAGACAGAGATGCATTTGGTCAATGTGGTTTATTGAACTTTGCAATTTTATTTTAAGACTGCTCTAGTTTGGCTAGCTGACAGGACTGATGCATCATACAAGACACTAAGGAATAGACAGGTCCTTTGTGCATAGTCTCTTAGGAGAGGTTTGACTTCATAAAAAAGTCCTAGATGATGGTATTTTTGTTCTGAACAGCATATTGGATGTGATGATTTTGTATTAGCTCAACTGTAGTGTTCTTGACTGTTAATTTTATTAAGTAACAACAGTATGATTGTTGTGTTGTAGGTGAAATTACCATTAGTTTGATCTGGATTTAGAAACAGTGAGACTGCTCAAGACAGTTTTCATTTCTTGTAAAGGGATGCGGCAGGTTATCTTAGAATTTGTGTTTGATTAAACAGGCTGCACATAATAGTGCTGAGATGTCTGTACATTGGAGCAACTTTGCTGGGTGAGAGACTCTATGTATTTTATTTATAAATATATTAAAGTGTTCAAAATATTGAACAGAGTGGAAAACCTACTGATATTTTCTGATGATATGACAATTTATTAGTGCAGAGTTTGAGTAACAGTATGGGATGTGAAACTAAGCCTAATAGTTTGGATAGATCTGAAAATAAGGATGCAACCATTTCATCTGGACTGTGTCCCTCACAGATAAGCTTTACGTAAGTTAGTAATGCTATATATGTGCTATTGCTTGATCTAAATGTGTGCTGTGTTGAAGAAAGTAACTTGTTCACTGTTAAGTTGTTGGTCAACTTTAGGTAAGTAGTTTGGATTGAGGGAACAAGATGGCTGTACTTCTATAGTTTGCAAGACCAAGCTATCTGCCATCTTTTTTAAGGGAATAAAGTAAGATTTGTTTCCAGCATATGGGAATGTAGCTTCTTAAAAATAGTGATTTATTAGTACAGATATAGGGTATGCACTGGCTTTTACAATTAGCTTGAGATATTCTACTTGGAGTTTGCATCAAATAAACATTTTGGTTAAATGGTTGCTTAGTCTCTTACAGTTTGCAAACAGAACTCAAACCCAGGATTACACTGTAGCTATTTAGAAGGTCACAAGCCTTAGCTCCCTTTCCATAAATATACACATACATACCTGCACACATACATACACACAAATATTTTAGGTATGGGCAATAATGATGTTCTAGCCTGCATATATACCAAAACACTTATTCCCATAAGTGTTCAGGTTCTTATAAATATCTAAACTAATGCTTGCTTGAATATAATATGGTAGTCTCTTCCATCCATCAGCTATCCTTTCAAAGAACCATTTCTATAGAATCTTCTATACAGGTTGTCTGATAATCATATACTACTTTTTGATAACCCCATACATTCCCAAAAAGTAGCTGGCTCTAAATGCCATGTATATGTACATGAAGGCCTCCACTAAAATATCTGTATGAGACACTATACAAGTTCAGATATTTTAGTCTTTCATAAGCACTTAAATTTTCACATTCATGGACGCCCTTTGCACTTTTCTACTGTACTCATTCTATTTGACTCATGCTTGTTTCTTATAAGGTGTCTCTGTTGTTATTCCATACTCAGGTTTGAGTCTAATGTAACTAACAAACAATGATTTCATCATTTCCAGTTTCCTTAAACTTTATAATTTTTTATACAACCTGTAGTTCCATAACTGTCACTAACCAATTGATTGTTATAATTAGAAAAACTCAAAGCTAGATATACCCATATATCCAGATCTGTAAATTATTCTACAGCTTCAATCACTTTGTCCTATATTAAATATTTACCTTGCAATCTATGCCTCCCAAATCTCATATGCTAAGTTTTTTATATATTTATTGGGATATTAGTATCCTGTGCTGAAATGGTCAATTTAGTCAAGTTCTTTTGCAGACATACCCTGTCTATAACACATGTAACAGTTTACCCAATTTCAAGTCATCTGCATACAGACTGCAGAACACCTCAGATGAAAAAGATAGACCTGAAAGGTACAACCTACACAAGTAAGTGTCAAAGTCCTGTACGACAGCCCGAATGTAACCTAGAATTTTCCCTGTCCAGCTGCTGTATGATTCTTGCCATGTCCTATTTGTAAGTCCTGCGGCTATCTATCTTATCAACAGTATATTAATACCTAGTTATTCTAATTTATTGATTGGTATTTTGTCTTTGACGCTATCAAATGCTGAAGTTATGTCTGCATAAATTACAACACAGCATCATTTTTCATCTATAGCTATTACATTGTTATAGAACATCATGTATAGAGGTTATAGACTTATTTTATATTTTATTTTAAATATTTTATGTTTTATACTTTTTATGGAGGTTATAGATTTATTTTCAACATATGAGTGCTGATATGTTGTTTCAAGTCCCAACCTTTCCAGTTCTGAGAATACTTTATCCAAAATAATCTTCTCCATATTTTTTAGAACATGAAAGTAAACTTATGTCTGTATGACTCTGAGTTGTCCTACTCCACTTTCCCTTCAAGAGAGGGTTAAGAAGTGCATCAGCCCAATCTTGAGGAACCTCCCCATATGTAAATGACTTAGTGAATAACAGATATAATGGTACTGTAAGTTAATACCAAAGTGTTCTCAAGTCATTATTACTAATTCTTTCTCCCCCCTGTCCTTCGTCTGGGTCAAGTTTTCATAGTTCTTTTTTATTATAATCTAATTTGAATTCAGTATCTGAAGTTACCTGGATGTTATTAAGACAATGTATCACCCCTTTGTGGAGCCAAACTGCTTTGCATAAGATTTTGTACAAATATCTATAATCCATTGTGTTTGAGAATAAATTTTAGAATTTAGACACAGATTATCAATGTTTATGTCTTTATTTCTACTTCATTTTATGTATCTATAAAATGGTTTACTTCTATGTGTAATATCTTTATATGAATTTATTTCAGTTTTTTCTTGATGTTGTCATACTACGTTTAATTTGTCTGCCCAACTTGTTTACTTCAGTTTTCAAAGTTATAGTTCAACTTTTTTTCCATTTCTTATATTTTTCTCTCTCATCTTAATCAAGTATCTTGTACTTATGGAAATGTATCCTCCTGACACTGTATGCCTAGATCATGATGTTAAACATTTTTATTGATTTTTTGCATTCATTTTCTCTTTCAAAACTTGCCACATTCCTTCTGCAGTTTATACTGACTGTTTTCTTTCCAGATAATCTGCTGTTAATCTACTGTGCATTGGTTTGGATTTCAATTTGGCACAATTATCTAGTAAAAATGTAACCTTTATAACCCCATGACCACTGCACATCAATGCTGGTAGAAACTGGCATGAAGTAACAGTTATTTCCTTAGTAACAAAAACAATGCCTAGTATGATCAGTTCCATGGTAGGCTTTTTTACAATCCAAGGCAATTGTTGTTCCTGAACTTACTTTGTAAACCTTCCTTACTAATGTTGATGAATCAATATTATTTGAGTCTGTTTCTGGTAAATTTAAGTCCCCGGCCACTATTATTCTTCCCTCCTGCATTTCATGACAGAAATGTATGAATTCCTCTTCGTCATCAGCACTTGACTTTGGTGGTCTATATACTCCAACAGCTGTTATATGTTCCAGAGTTGTCTTTATTGACATAGTTATACTATCTACAGTATTGGTGATATCACTGAACATGTAGCAACCACAGGTCTCACAACAATCATTAATTAATATCATAACACCTCCACCTGATTTTTTTTGTTAGAATGTATTTTACAGTTAAAACATTTATAAACTCACCGAACTGATTTCCAATCATTGTTCTTTAACCATGGTTCACAAACAATAACATCAATCATGTGTGAATGTAGCAAATTTTCAAAATATATACATATATATATATATATATATATATATATATATATATATATATATATATATTCCTAATGCTTCTACCATTAACAACCATCAGAGATGCATCAAATGTTGTATTTAGGAGGCAACCAGGGTTATTGTCAGCACCCACTGAAGCAGTGTTTTTGGCATTAGCAAGCTCCACTACGACCTGATCCCTGTTGATAGTTGGGGGATATGCTAGAAGGGATGTCACAGGGGGTAGTGCAGGGGAGTGGGGGTGAAGCTGGAACTAAATTTGTTCACTATGTCTCCCTGGTCAGCGAAAGTTGTGCAATTTGCTACCAGTCCTGCATACTTCTGAGTGCTGCTTTTACAGCTCCTGACATAGCTGACGAAGGCTTTGGGACTGTCCTTTACCTGGGCGGCAATCTTGACCACATAACTGGCCTTGCTGGACTTTATTAGACCTCTTAGCTTCTTTAGATGAATCAGAAAACTGTTTCTAATTTTTGGCTATGACCTTTTTCTTTTATTATATTCCCTGTTAAGGAAAGGATTCTACCAGTGGGGTTTGTTTTTGGTGTCAGATCTGGGCTTACTTCTGTTACATATGGCAGCCTCAATGAAGCCATTTTCATGTCTGTACAGGATTTCTATAAATAATTCTGCATTGGTGCTGTGTTCTCGGGGTTTGGAGGTGCTGTGAATTTTGACAAACTGTCACTTAATAGGATATAGTTTGCTTTAGAATAGTTCCTAACTATTATGGGTTTATTTGGTTTTCTGGTTTGATTTTTATTTCAAGGGAAACTATTTTGTGGTCCAACTTCACCAATGAAGATGTAATATGGGGGGGGGGTGCAATGCTCTCTCATGTTGGTGAATACTGAGTGCAAAATGTTTGCTTTTCTGTTTGGAATGTGCATTATCTCATCCAGGGTGTTTGCGCTGATAAAGCCAAGGAAATGTGTCTGCAAATTAAAAGCAGTGCATGTTTCTCAGACTATACGGGGTAGTTAAAGTTTCTAATGACTATGATATTTGGTTGAATGGTGAGTGCTTCTAATAAGTCTAGGTAAGAGGTGTGAGCATTGTGGGTCATAGAGGGTGACCTGTAGTTGGTGAGGACATGGTCATGACTCTTGTCTAGGTAGACTTGGATGTGGATGAACTCCAGGGAATTATCCTGTTTAATCAACCAGGAGTTGTATTGTTGTTAATGTAGATTGAGACACCTCCACATTTAGCCCCATCTGTGTATGTGGTGTTGGCCTAAATGTATGGAAGGCTATGTAGTCTGCCACTGCTGGAGTACTTTGTGTGGATTTAAACCTAGTCTTGGTTACAGCTCAGATGTCTACATTCTCCAGAGTGAGGCAAGCTTGTAGGGTGTGAAATGTCTTGTTTAGCCTCTGAGTACTGAGCAGTAACACCTTAATGTTCATCCAAAGCTACCCATAAAGTACATATAATTAATTTCTTCATAGCAATAAGGGGTGTAAGAAGTCAATAAAGTGGTTCTAACTACACTGGGGGAGTGCTCTGTAGATGAAAATACATCATGCTTTTATCATCTGGTTATTTTTAAACAGTCTTTAATCTGGTTTTGCAGGACTAGCATGTGTGTGTGCGTGTGTGTGTGTGTGTGTGTGTGTGTGTGTGTGTGTGTGTGTGTGTGTATTAAATTGGAGTACTTTGGTTACTGCAAGTTTGTATGCATGAAAGAAATGTTTAAAATATGTGATTTTGGTCATTATATGTTAATTTATTTTTACACAGACATCTGAGATGGTTGTAGTTAACAATAAAGCTATAATTGCTGGGTTTGGGAGATGTCTTTGAATAAAAATGACCCTGCTGAGTTGATAAAGTTAAAAAATAATTTGTCTACCTTTGCAAGACTAGTGTGTACTTATGTAAAGCAAAATGGAATACTTTACTGTGGCCATTTTTATTACAATCAGATGTGATGTGTAAACAGTCAATAAAGTATCTGTAATAGTTGAGTAGAGATACTAATGGATTATAATAGTCTGGGTGACATTTTATGGCTAAAATGCTCTGAAATGGGTATTTTTGTCATTATGATTATAAACAATGGCAGTTGCACAGCATGTAACACACTCACCAGTTTGTGCAGAAGACCTTGGTATCTATTCAAACACCAGGTAGACAGATTGCTGACACTGCAGTGCAGTACTACTGCACCACTGGTTGTGTTATCCATTTTATAAGGCATTAAACTAAGCTCCCATTTGCCTGAGTAAGTGATAGCACAGATTCCTTTAATCTATCATTCCAAATGACCCATATTAGATAGAATAACTTTCTGTGTATTCTTATCTCTTTCTATTTTTAGAATATCTATATTTGATCATATCCATGTCTATGCCATTGCTATTTTTTAAATTTTTGAAAAACATTTTCTTCATACATTTTTTCATAACCTCTGTACTCTTTTATATTCTAGAAAACATGTTATGCAGTCTTTTCTTCACCACAGTGTAAACATATTCTCTCACTTTTCTTTTTATAAGGCATATTTGCTTTTATTGTCAACTTCTTTATTCCCAATCTCCACACAAAATCCTGATATTCTACTTTACTACTACACCACTTGTTTCTTTCCTTTATAGCCATAATCATTTATTTTGATAAATGTTTCCAAGGGTAAACACAATAATATTGTATCCTTATGTTCCTATAAAACATTTTTTGATCTTCGTCTATCTGATCAATCTTTATCTTCTATATTTTTATTTTTTCTCGATAATTTTTATTTCTTCATTAATACATTCATTTTCTCTCATTTCTTCTTACTGTCTCCCAAAAATATTCAAATTTTTACTTAAACACGTTGACTACTAGTTTTTAATTTTCTTCATTTGTCCATCACGACACTTTATATACATTTAAAGAAGATGTAAATGCTACTGGAGTTAATAATCCTAATCCCCTTCATCTTTGTCTATGTATAACACTCCTCTCTTGACTGGATTTAATATAGATTCCGATATAAAAGTACATATAACCTCTAATACTTGGTTTTCATGTCTTCTTAAAATCGTATAAATACTTCATAAATATGCTATTTTCCCCATTAATACTGAATTTATCAAATTAGCTTTTTTCTGTAGGATAATCTATATGCTCTCAACAGACAACACGTCTTTCATTTCTTGTAACAGATTTTCCCATTGTGTTTCACATATTGTTTTATTTCCAAAATGTGTTCCCAATATTTCTTTCATTGTAAACTGCATTCCTCCTATTTTTAACTTTTCCTCCAAACCTTTACTTTTAACATTGTTTAATGTCATACCTATTTCTTTTAAACAATCTACCACACAAAATATTGCTTCCTTCATCCATTCATTATTTTTAGTAACTATAATAATATAATCTGTATATGTCATTAAAACTAGAATATGTGTACCCAGATGCATTATATACTTTACATTCTTTAGTTTACTATTCACCTTACTAACTACCGGTAAAGCAAGTAATATACTCCTCAAGGACAGCCTTTTATTATTCCATTACTCATCTCTATTTCTTAATTAACTAGCCATTGATCAGAATTCTTATTGTATTATTGCTATATGCTGTCATACAAACTTTTTTAACTTTATCACTACAGTTGTATGCCTCTATTAATTTCCATAATGTCTTCTGCTATATTGAATCAAATGCTTTATTAGTATCACCTACCATACATTTTGAATAATTTCTTCTATTTACAATATCATCTACAATTTCTCTTACTATCATTAATAATTCTTGGCATCCCCTCCCTTTCATACCATATACATTTTCTTCCATTATATTTTCCATCTTATCTTCATAAAAATTGTATAATCTCTATTATTTAGTAATATTGGTCTCCAGTTCTTTATATCTTCTTTTTTACCTTTTTTCCAAATAAATTTTAATATCCCACTACACAATTCTTTATAACAAGAACCTTCATTCAACCATTCATTTAAAACATATACTAAATACTCTTTCTGCCATTCCATTCCATTTTTATACATTTCATAGCCTATTCCATCTTGATCTGCTACTGAATCTATATTAACTTGTCTAAAAACTTTAATTCATACATAGTGATCTTCTTCCCAATTTCCTTATTTATTTCATGTGAAAAACATTTAACTTTCCATAGTTTATTACAATCTTTCTTTTCTCTTTAAACATTTCTTCCACGTGATGCATTATGGTTTCCATTATCTGCTGTTCATTTCTTACTGTCTTTCCTTCTTTATTTTTATCCCTCTCATCACACTTCTTCTTTTACAATCTTACCTAAATATGCTGACATTTCTTCCTTCCTTCCTTCCTTCCTTCTTTCCTTGTAATAAATATCTTTGTTTATATAACAAATTATTGATATTTTCATAATTTCTTTTATACAACTCTTTTTTCTTTTTCATAATATTTACTATCATTTCTCCCTAGCTTTTCAAAAGTATCTCTATATGGTCTTACATATAGTTCTTCTATTTTCCTACTTCCAATTTGCCATCTTAAAAAACTTCTGTTATATTTATCTTTAAATGTAATCCACCATCCCGACCAATTGACATAAAATGTTTTCATAGTAACATGGTCGCACACCATCCTCCCAGCTGCCACTGCACCAGGATCGAGATGTGCACATACAGTTGTGGCTAAGCTCTTCTGCAATTATGAAATCAAAAGAGTAGGGGCAATCCCCAATGTCCCATCCAAAGTTCCCATAGTAGTATAACTGCCACCTCTGTACTGTCCTGAAAAGAGGCTACTAGCCTAGTGGGACTAACTCTGTCAACAATAGAATGAAAACAATATATTGATCCACACATTTTATTTCAGTGCTTAGTGGAAAAAGTGTTCAAGACTACACATTTAAAATGCACTCTAACAGATATTGCTGTATTACACAAGAAATATAACTGAAAATAATCAGGAAGGGAATCAAAGACCACATGCATTTATGAATAGTCCTAAAAATGTATGTGTGGGGGTCCCATGGTTTGAAAATAGCCCAGAGCCCAAAGTACGCTAAATCTGCCAGTGGCCAGATACAGTTTTCAATGAATGTGAGTTTCAAGAAAAGCGAAGTGTACTGTTGTGTCTGTTTTCAACACAAGACTGTTTTATTTTGTTTGACAAATGGCCATCATTGCTTGTGCTATGAAATTTTTAATAAACATTTTTATTAAATCCAAATTTCTGAAATCATTGTAAAGTAAAGAAGAAACGAATATGCATACTGACAGGTTTGAAGAGTATTTATGGTAACTAGGGAGACAGAGCTGAGTAATGGGACACTGGAATGGCTGGGGTGGGAGCTGGTCCATTACCTTGCCTAGAACCCCCCCCCCCATTTGACCAAGATCCAGTTCTGCCCCTATACTGTACAGCTATGAGTGATGTTATATCACTTGATCTAGTCTGAAAAATTGTTTATTAAATCATCTGTCTGATGTCTGCAAAAGTCTTTTTTCACATGTTCATCTGTCTGATGTCTGTAAAAGTCTTTTTTCACATGTTTACCATGTCTGACTGGTTTTGAAACTTATGCTAGCATTCTGAAAGAAAGTCTCTTATGTAGTATCCTTCTACTGAATACTGGTGCTTACTTATTTCTGAGATTCAAATCAGATTAGTTCCTATTGTCTCGGATGTAGTCCGTGCTTGCTGTAATTAAATAATGCTTATTAGCTATACTAAGCTGTGTGGACTGCATGTGCTCTTTGTACATTAAAGTTTTATCAAAAAATGAAGGGTAGGTTCAGCTGGTATAAATACAAATAACATTCAATATTTGTTACGCTTAAATGGCAACAGTTGTCTGCCTAGACCAAAAATGAATATTTTTACTGCATAAAGGTAGCAGGTATATTTGGAAAGGCAGTTGCAGGCATGTAGCACAACTGACAAAACTGTAAAAAGAGAGCTGCTTGTTCTTGCATGCAGTCGTACTGGAGTGTGTGCAGCGGGCTCTAGATTTTTATACTCTGCCAAAATTCTGAATGGATCTGTCATTATCAGCATGCAAAGAAACTTTCCAAAACTACTTTGAAAAACCCATACAACTACAGCTGAAGCCTGAAATAAAAGTAATGATGACTTGAATACACACCTTTCCTGAACTAATGATTTTGATTCATGTAGTTTAAATGACAGTTCGCAGGTTTATAAATCAGGTGGTCTCTTTCCTCTGTAATTTTTTTTTTTTACTATTTTTCCCATCCTAGCTTTGCCTATGTTTTGATAGGAATGAACCCTGAAGTCAGGAAGGACACAGAAAACAAAAAAAGCACTCTGGGGAGCAGTTACAAAGTCACCGTGAAAGTCAGTCTGAGAAATAACTCCTTCGCACAGCAATACATAAGTATAGACCAGGATTTGTGCTATCCCATTCTTCAAAGAGCTATACTTCCTTTCTACAGATGTAATTTTGTAATGGTTGAATGACTGAACTATTAGACTGGCCTTGACACTCACTGTCACTTTATGAGATGAAAACATGGACAGAAGAATATAAAAAAAAAATCACATGGCTGCAGGTTTCTCCTAAATGGCATGTACACAGTGCAGTAATTGAATTAAATTAACTGTTTTTGCACTGACAGTTAAACCCTATTTGTATATGCTTGAAAGATTTGCATTCCGAATTGCTTAATATTTCCTTTAGTGATTCAATCCACTTATTTTCTCGTGGCCTTCTGCAAAATTTGTTTTCTAAGAGGGATTACAAGGTCATGATTCTAAATCTTGTTTTGAAACCAGGGTTTGTTTTTTTAAATTAATTCCACAACCTGGGAGAGCTGATGCGATGCTGGTGGTGGGGGAGGGGTTCGCAATGACATGATGAGAACAGTTTTTACTCTTTTATTCTACCTCTTAGCTCAAAAAGTTTTACATATATATATATATATATATATATATATATATATATATATATATATATATATATATATATGTATAATATATAGCACACTGACTCTTGAATCTTATTTTAAGTTAAAATCAAAACATATCTGCAAACAGAAGTAGGAAAAATTGTATTCTGTAGAAGGTTTCATTGCAGTATTTTTTACTATATTTTGACCCTAGAAGTTATTTTCAATCGTGTCCTCAGTCCTTTGTTTCCATGGCTAAGGGAAAAAAATGCAAAAGTGCGTGTGTGCGTGTGTGCGTGCGTGCATGAGTGTGTGTGTGTGTGTGTGTGTGTGTGTGTGTGTGTGTGTGTGTGTGTGTGTGTGTGTGTGTGTGTGTGCTTTAGTCATTGTTCCAATGCATCCGTGTCCACATCTTTTCTTCCCATTTTCTCTATGGTGTAAAGTATTTCCTTTAGCTTCGCAGCACAAATATTTGTAAAGCTGTCCTCATACATAGAAACTCAGAGTATGCCTATATATAATACCAGAAGAACTCATGCATGAAAACATATTGCTGCAGTCTCAGATTCCTCATATGCATTAAAGTATTTATATGCGACCATGCATGATCCCTTACTGTGTTCACCATTGCTGTTACTTCTGCATCCGTGTACACTCCCTTGGGATTTTATACCTCAGATAAATAACCTTACATTTCATAATCACAAGAAGAAGCTGTCATTTTATATATATATATATATATATATATATATATATATATATATATATATGTCTAATATCAGCTGCAAAAGGTCAACAGACCGAACATCAACCCACTACAATGCATACACTGAGAAAGAACCTTAGCACATGCAATTTCTACAATAACAACTAAAAACTACTAATAACAAATGTGGTCAAATAAACAGATGTCGACCTAACACAATTTAGACTAAATGCAGGACTTGTATATCTATCTCTATATATGTATGTTTTTTTCATTGTTCATTGGTAATACACACATGGACACACACACGGACATGCACATACACACACACACACACACACACACACACACACACACATGCCTTGCACGCACACACACACACACATATATATATTTATATATATATATATATATATATATATATATATATATATATATATATATATAAATAAAATCATATGAATTCATAGGAAGTTACTAGGCTAATGGCCCTAGGGACCTTACAAGCCTATCCAAGTTCTGCCCTTGTTTCCATGATCTGCACCTTTTGACCTTGTCCAAGAGACACACACGTGAACCCTTGGGGTGAATTTATGGTTACTCATATAATCATCCAGACTGCGCTTGAAGAGGGCCAAAGAGGTGCTCTGCTTAACATGAATTGGGAGTCTGTTCCACAGGTTCTATTACTGTCACATACCAGAATAAGGTCTTTAGAGTGAGCAACCTGTGAGCCATTGGACTTATGGATATGGATATAGAGTCAGCGATTACCTTATCCGCAAATCAGAGATCGCTTCTGAGTAGTCTGTATGAAATGGAGTAAAGTGATAATGATTTCAGCTGATCCACATAGGACAGATGTTGAATACCTTGAATTCTCTTTGTGCCAAACTTTTGTTATATACATGTACACTATACAAATAGGAAAACACATACATACACATGGGAGCCTAACACTTCAATGATGAGTACATTTGTCAACACACAAGTCTTTGAACGCACTACATTGAATCACCTAAACATCAATCCACAATGTATTGAAAAAGAACACAAAAACAGTGTTTTTGTTGGGGACAAGCACCTTTGTACCCCTAACATGCCCTACTACTAATATATACCAACTTTGAAATCACACTACAGTGAGGAAAGGGCATGTTTCCCAATTACCCACTGCACTGCGATATCTTACTACAAAAGCCAGTATTTTTCAATCAGCTAACTTTTGATAAGCTTCACTGACTAAAACACAGTTGATGAAACACACACATCAATGAAAGTATATGCATCTGCCATTGTCCATGTGGGTGTGAATGACCTGAGATGCACTTCCCTGGACTACATGAAAAGAGAGCATGGTAGAGCTCTTGAAATATGTGGCCCAGGCAGGTATGACACTAGCCCTGAGCAGTATCCTACCATCACCCAGAATGTACTGCAGTACAAACAAAAAATGACTTCAACAATTGGCTAGGTTTCTGCTGTCATTCTAAGGGGCTCCAGTAGCTGTCTGCATGGGATGACATAATTGACAGACCTCGATGCTTTGCCAGAGATGGCCTGCATCTGTCACCCCTGGGTTTCTGGGTACTCGCTAAGGCTCTTGCCAACCCTATAGTGCCTTTTTTAGGCGGAGTTCCAAAGACCAAATTACCACAGTAACAGCTATAAATAAATGCAATCTGAGGGTCATGCTGTTAAATGCTAGAAGCCTAAATCTCAAGATGCACTCGAAGCACTCCTCAAAATTGAGAACATCGCCGTTTGTGCTGTAACAGAGACCTGGTTTAAAGTGGCAGAAAGCACCCCTGCGCTACCAGGCTATAACTCATTCCACACATTTTGGCCCCTGAAACATGGACCGAAGCTCCAAAGGCAGTGGTGTCTCTATATTCATAAAGGATATGCACACCTCCAGATTAGTAGCCTGGCATAATGCATCTGAGATACTTCAGGTACAACTAGCACTGGGTAAGACTATGATCCAGGTCATAGCCTGCTATAGGTCCCCAACCATGTCCCTAGACTCTCACTCCACGTTCCTAAGCACTCTGGAATCTATCAAGGTCCAACCCAATACTCTCATACTAGGAGACTTCAACTACCCCTTCATCAACTGGGAAAACTACTCAAGCACCAATGCACTGGCCCAACGCTTCCTGGAATTCATCATTGCCAATGCCCTGGACAAGCTCATTCTTACCCCTACTAGAGGAAGCAAAATCCTTGACCTTGTTATTACTAACATGGGCAACCATTGCTCTACACCAGTAGTCAATTCCTCCCTGGTTAGATCTGACCACAAACTAATCACCATGGAAATCCGCATCTCACCCACACCCCTCGCAAAGGTAACCACCATGAAAAACTTCTCCAAAGCTGACTTTGGACTCCTAAAAACAGAGGTAGCTAACTTCACAGCACCCATGCCAGTGGAAAATAGATGCATGACTGCCAAATCATACACCAATGCTCTGTATGAACACGTACATAAATGCATGGAACTAGCCATACCCAACAGAACCAAGATGCTCTCCTCCAAAAAAAGGAAGCCAGTCTTGTGGTCCCCTGCCATTAATAAACTCTACAACAGAAGGAAGAAACTGTTGCAGAAAAAAGTGAAGTCCCAAAACTGGAACAATTCCCTGATTAGCCTCAACAAAAAGTTGAGATCCCTCATCAAAACCTCCAAAGCCAGCTATGAAGGCAGAATTGCAGCAGACACTAAAAACAACGATAAAGCCTTCTTTAGTTATATCAGGAATCTTCATGGCAATACCCAGATTTGCTCTGAGTTACTGCACAACAGATATTGCCAACATACTGGCCGATGGGTTCAGTGCCAGCTTTACTCCTCTCTCCCCCCACAAAGGACCAATTTCAATACCGGAAGAATGCCAGGCACCCTGCATTACTGCAACACAGATTAAGACTGCATTATCTAAAACCAAGAATACAACTTCCAGGGGACCCGACAATATCCCTGGCTGTGTTCTACATGAATTACAAAGTGAACTGGCACCACATCTAGATGCTCTATTCACTCACAGCCTCACCTCAGGCTTTGTCCCTACCGAATGGTGCACTGCTACAATCATCCCTCTCCATAAAGGAGGACTGAATACAGACCCTGGAAATTATTGCCCCATTAGCCTGACGAGTCTGATATGTAAGACTATAGAGCACATCATCATGGACCTAATTAACAAGGATATAGGGAATCTCCAAACTCTAGATCTCATGCACTTTGGTTTTGTGAAAGGTAGATCATGCCTGCTCAACCTGGTTGACTTCTTTGAGTCAGTCACCAGAGCAGTGGATGAAGGTGGGGCAGTTCATACAGCGTACCTCAATCTGGCCAAGGCCTTTGATACCATTCCTCACTCAGGAATTATTGATAAACTCACCAAAATAGGCATCAACCCCTATATCATTAGGTGGGTTGCAACTTGGCTCACAGATAGAACACACAGTGTGAAAGTAGCTGACTCCAAGTCAGACTGCTGACCAGTCTCACGGGTGGAGTCCCACAGAGATCAGTCCTGGGTCCTCTCCTGTTTGGCATCTTCTTCTTAGAAGTCCAGGCCAACATGGAGGGACTTTGGCTGACCGAATCTGCAGACGACTGCAAGCTGGGAGCCATTATTAATTCCCCAAGTGATACTGACATCCTACAGAAAGGCCTCAGTGAGACCAATGACTGGTGTCGAAACCATGGCCTTAAGCTTAATGCCAAAAAATGCATCATCATCCCCTTTGGGAAAAACTCAGTTCCCACTAATTACCACATTGATGGGAGCCCACTGAACACTGAAGGCATTTTAAGAGATCTAGGGACAAAGGGTGACAGCAACCTCTCCTTCGACTACCACATTGCCACTGTGGTCAGAAAGTCCTTCTATGTGGCACATCTCATTATCAAGGGTTTTGCATCCAGGAAGAAAGCGGTCATAATTTCTCTCTACTCTTCCCTCATTGGACCAATCATAGAGTATAATGCCCCATTTGGCATGTACCTCACTAGACACCTGCAACAGCTGGAGAGGCCACAAAAGTACCTCATGAAGAGGATCCTAGGCCTTAAAGATATGTCCTACACAGACAGACTCAAAAAACTCCAACTATTCTCTGTCTCATATCGTCTATTAAGAGGCAAGCTCTGCTTGACTTACAAAGCCATGTCTGACCCAGCTCTGTTAGAAGTGCAGCATCTAAAGAAATCCCAATCCCTCCACACTACATGCTCCAGAGACCTCAACCTCATTACCACAATCAACGGAACATGCTGGAGGGACAGGTTCATAACCCAGAGACTGCCAATGCTCTGGAATAGACTTACCATACATGTCAAGCAGAGCACCTCACTAGCCCTCTTCAAGAGAAATCTTGATGAGTGGATGGGAAATAGAAAGTTCATCCCAGGGATCACCCCAGTGGATCTGCTAAATAGAGGCACTGGGAACTAACAACGGGCGGCACAATGCCAGGGCACTTCTATGGGCTGGGCTTGTAAAGGCCCCAGGGCCATTAGCCTAGTACACACCTATGAACCTATGAACATATATGCAGCTTTTTTTTCCACAGCTACTGTAGAGTGCAGCCATTGGTGATTCTGTTATATTATACTAGTAACACTCCTGTCTACAGCGTGGACTCCTTTTTCCATTTACTATACCACTTTACATTGGTGTCCTTCTATAGTTTTACACAGGTTACCACCTACCCTCTTAAGAGACCAACTGTTAGACTGTAAATTACTGTTAAACTTTAGTATCACACAGTATTAACTGCTTTGCTGACATTTAAACATGCCCTATTCACAGTCCTGTCATCATTCACTCCTTTGACCATTCTGTCAGAGGATTTTGCAAGAACAAATTAGTATGATCTTTCTGCTGGGAATACCTGCTGTCTTAGAAATGTTGCTCCAACTGTTATCAGTATAGCTCTCGGGTCTATATCATATATTCGAAATTCCAAAATATTGAACACCATAAGCTTGAACTTGGAATTTCGAAATATGATAACATCGAACACTCAGAATAGCAAATTTTTTCCCAGGGAAAAAATTGGCTGTTTCGAGAAACATACACACAACACAAGCACACCAAAATAAATAAACTACACACATACACTTAACAAAACCTACTTCTAACCCTACACTAAACTGTACATACATTCTTACCTATCCACTAACCTTAACCCGCACTCTAACCCTAAGGTCCGTAACTATTGCACACTTACCCTACGAAACCATACACAAACAAACTAATTAATACACACACATACAGTTAACAAAACCCAGCCCTACACTAAACCATACATACATTCCTAACTATCCACTTACCTTAACCCGCACCATAACCCTAAGGTCCATAACTATCACACCACAGTGGAGGAAATAGTGAAACCATGGAACAGCCCACCAAAATCTTGCCCTAGGTAAGAATTTGATGTTCCGGGGCTTTGCTATTTTCATCCTTCGGTGTAGTGGGTTCGATATTATAACATTCAAAGTTTTACAACTTCGATGTTATAATATAGACCCTAGCTCTCAACTGCCTACTTTCACAATCACAGACAGATCAGGAAATAATCAGGGACAACCAGGGACACATTTTAAAAGATCAATACTCTTTAACATGAGATGATTACTGAATAACAGAATGTGAATTAGCATGCGTTATCTAACATGTAATCATTTATTAAGTATAATCCACTATCTATTCTCCCTAAATCACCACATTTAGGAGGGATTATGAGGGACAGAGGTAAATTCTGAACCAAAATCAGGGATGTCCCTGAAAAATAGAGACAATTGAGAGGTATGGTTGTTCTGTTATTCTCCTGTCTTGAATGTCAAACTATCAAGTAATACTTTTCTGCCTCCATCTTGCTTCTGCTCAGAGTTAGGGAGAACTACATTTGCCATCCTGCAGTCTTAAGTAACCTTGCTCCACTGAGGATATGACTGAGTAGCAGTCACTGCTATTGGAAAACATGATATCTCATACCCCTGCAGTATCCATGAATGGGATTTCCTTTCTTTTTTTTTTTTTTTAGTAACTTTCTTTCTTCTGTTATTAAGCATTCATCACAGATGAAACTTTATGAGACTTCAGCAATTGTTAAGAGAATTAAGAACAATTAAAATGTTACTCATAATGCAGAGCTGATATGAAGTAAATTTCCACTATTTACTTCACTATACTTTCTATGACATTTGTTATAAGACAGAGCTTGCTTTTAATAATGCAGGAAAAGGAAATGATACGTGATTGATATGAAGTAACTGACAAAATAGTGACATTTTCCTGGATATAATAACTCTGAATGACTAGGGCACCGAACTGCAAAAACTGAAGATCTGTTCCATTTGTCCCTGCATATATACAGTGTGACTATAAGCCAGTTACGTGACTTGTTTGTCTTACTGTGTTACACTTGAAGAGGAGATCTCCAATCTCAATAGGCTTATTGTAAAACAATTTAAATGAATAAATAAATAAGTTCTTGGAGTAATTTATGTTTTGCAAGAATTAAACGAATAAACAATTAAAATACTACAACTTACAAAATTATTACAACATGAAGTCAGGTGCATGCTTTCTGCATTGATGATTAAGCATAGTTGAACATTGCTTCTAAATCTCTTATGATATTTATATATTTTGCACTGAATACATCTTGAAACTATGGGTATACAACGTTTCTGAACTTTAATATTGACTTTTGGTTAAAATCTACTTATTTTGATTCAAGAACATGATAAATAATAGGAACAAAGATAACCAGTGCATAGAATCTTTCTTTGTCTTTTCGGCTTTTCCCAGTTAGGGGTCGCCACAGCAGAACTCTGGTCCGCTAATGATTGGCAGTCGATTTTTATGGTGCTGAGTTGCCAGCCCGACGCCCAACCTTCAGTGAAGGCACGCCCATTCACGCATGTCTTTCGGAGGCCACTCGACCACAGGGAGAACATGCAGACTCCACACAGAAGGCACTCCATCCGAGAATCAAACAGGAGAACCTCTTGCTGTGATGCAACAATGCTACCACTGTACCAGCGCGGCTTATAACTAGTGTGTAGAATAAAGGTAAAAAAACCGAAGTGTTTATTTTCTTAAAATGATTGTTGTGCTTAATATTTAAGTATACATTAATCATCAGGTTTATTACTTCATTACAACATACAGCAGCCTTCACATCGTAATGTCCTTGTAGTGATCAGTTTTCAGTAATCATATCATACTTTTTTTGAAGTTATACAAGCTGTAATGAATTCCATATGTTAAGCATATTTTTGGAAAAGCTGAGACAATATGTAGGTGTTGTTTGAAAATGTATGAAGCAAAGTGATGTCTAGGGAGTCCACTCATCAAGAATCTCAACATTTTATCCAGTTCTATAATTAATTAATGTGTTCGGACTCACACATTTAAATTACTGTCCATGCAGAATGAAATTAGATAAAGGGCAGTTTGCCTTACCAAATAATAGCAATTACCTTGTACAGTGCTTCAGTAAACAGGTGGCCAATTTACACATCTTTTCGCACATGCTGTTTCAATCTCATTGTCAGCAAAACTTATTAATGCAAATTGTATGAATTTTTACAGACTTGAAGAGGACACGTACATATGCTTGCATGACTGAAATTAAACAGCTGAAAATAACCCCACTGTACTCTTTTCCTGCTCACCATACAGCATATAATTTTTTTTAGGTAAAATCCAAATCTGTGCCTTATATTGTAAGCAAATTTTTAAATGTACTTAAAGTTTTTAATATTATGTATGCATTCTACTATCAATTTAACAAAGAGGAAATGTGGTAGCTACAGTTCTTGTGAAGCTTAGTGAATGGATTTCTAGTGAAGTTGAATTAAAATTGTGGGCACTGTCGTCCTGCTTTTCTCCATTGATTTCTTAGAAATGTGATTCCTTTAGGTGAGACCAACACACAGGCAGTAGCCATTCAGGTGGCTCAACTCTTTTCATCATTCTTGACATGCTAATTCTTTCTTTTCTGTAAGCACTGCTTGGTTTGCTTATAACTTCAGACTATCTGCCTAAATACTTCATCCATAAATCAACAGGCTGTACTTATTAGATTCCTCTCAAGTGTTTGGCAGTATCCTGCATAGACACAGACACCTTGAGCTGACATTTTTCCTGTAAAAGCACCATTGAAAGGGCAACTAGTTAGTAGTGACAAGCACTGCCCCAGGAGTTGCAGACCAGATACTCATGATATGACCTTATATTCTCACTCCAACTGTCTAATCAATAAAAAATAAACTGTTGCCATGGATATGTGCTTTCCCACTATCTCCATTACCAGCCTGGTAGATATAGGCATCCTGAGACAGTGTAGAAATTGCCTCATGTTTACTGACAACCAGTTAATTCTCAAACAAACTGATATAGTATGTGAGAGATGTATTTATACAATGTCACTGGAGGCAAAGCTCTCACATAAAAGTACTCTTAATGTCAATAAAGTTGTCAGAAGTACCCACACTGTACCCATCGCACACAATTCAAAGCAAACACTTAGACCCACATATGCTGAGGCACTTAAATGTAACTTTCTTAAACCCAAAAGACCTTCCAGATGAAGTACACATAACAAACACTCTCAGCAACCCCAAATGCAGCCTTTCAAAACAACACCCTCATCAACAAATACTGCCACAGCTCATGGAGCTTCTATTTCTATGGCCATAAAGCAAGCCACCACAGAATCCAACATTCTAATAATTGGAGACTCCATTGTGGGATACACTGATGTCCCTCTCACCAGGATGAATAAGGAGAAAGTCACTGCCAGTTGCTTATCATGGGCCAGGATCCACCAAATTATGCATGCACTCAAGTCATTGGACCACAAGAACCAGTATGACTCAGTCATAGTCCACGTGGATGTAAATGACCTGAGATGTACGTCCCTAGATTATATCAGTCAAGGAGCTCTCAGAATACATGTCCCAGGCTGGTATGGGCCTAGCATTGAGCAGCATTTTACCATCTTCAAGGATGATGCCACAATATGAACAAAAGATGACTGACTCTAATAATTTGCTTAGTTGCTGGCGTCATTCTATGGGGGTGCAATCTGACAAATTTGATCTGTAAGGCCATGGAGCATATTATTATGGACCTCATAAACAAGGACATAGGTAATCTGCAAGCACTTGACCCCACCCAGTTCGGATTTGTCAAGGGCAGATCTTGCTTGTTGAACCTGGCTGACTTTTTTGAAACTGTCACCAAGGCACTGGATTATGGAAAGTCCGTACATACAGAGACATGGCCAAAGCCTTTGACATAATCCCCCACTTGGGGATCTTCGAAAAGCTAACACAACTTGGTGTAAATCCCTGTCTCATCAGGTGGGTAGCCAACTGGCTCACTGATAGGACCCAAAAGGTCAAAATAGGTGCCTCCACCTCTGACAGCAGACCAGTCACTAGTGCTGTTCCCTACTGATCTGTCCTAGGTCCTCTACTGTTTGGCATCTATTTCTCAGAGGTCCAGGCAAAGACAAAGGCCTGTGGCTGACTAAGTTTGAGGACAACTGTAAGTTGGGTCCTGTCATTGACTCCCCAGATGATGTTAACATACAAGAGGGTCTCACAACAACAAATGACTGGTGCTAAAGTCATGCCCTTAAGTTAAATGCAAAAAAATGTATTATCATACCATATGGCAAGAACACGGCCTCTACTGATACCACATCAATGGCAACCCACTAAGCACACAACCTGTGGTGAGAGACCTGGGTAAACAGGTTGACAACAATCTCACATTCGACATTCATGTAGTGGCAGTGGTCATAAAAGCCTTTTACTTGGTTCATCTCATAAGTAAAGGGATTGCATCCAGAAAAAAGGAGGTATCACCTCTCTGTACTCCTCCCTCATTGGGCCAATAATTAAGTACAACACCCCGTTTAGCATGTACCTCTCCAAACACCTGCACCAATTGGAAAGGCCTCAGAAATACCTCACAAAGAGAATCCTTGTCCTCAAACACCTGTCCTATGTGGACAGGCTTAAATCACTATCACTCTACTTGGTATCATACAGATTGCTCAGAGGTGATCTGTGCCTTGCCTACATGCCAGTCACAGACCCTGCTCTACTAGCGATGCTCCACATCCGTAAGTTTAACTCCGCGCGCATTACCTGATTGAAAGGCCTAAATCTAATATGTGACATTACCAAAACCTACTGGAGAGACAGGTGTGTCTCCCAGAGGCTGTCCCATCTCTGGAATAGACTCCCCATACACGTCAAACAAAGTACATTGCTGACCCTCTTCAGGCGCAACCTTGATGTGTGGATGGAAAACCACAAATTTGTCCCAGGGTTTCCACCTGTGTCTCTCATTGACAGGGATGACAAGTGCTGATTGAGGTTTCTTTTGTGGGGATAAACTCTTGGCTAGGCTTGTAAGGGCCCCAGGGCCATTAGCCTTGTAATCTCCTATGATCCTATGATCCCATAGTCAACATACCACACTGGTTTTCCAGGGATGGTCAGCATCTTTCCCCTCTAAGGTGCTTATGAATCAAGTTTTTACCAACATTGAAGCTGACTTATTAGATGAAATTACCAAACTTGAGGGAGAACTCGCTAATACGCCATCATTTAAAGATTCAACACATATCTACCAACAAATGATTCAGAGACTGGTAAACTTTGATTGCAAACTAGAAATGGTCAAAAAGCACAAATTATTAAGAGGTCTGAATGATTTCAGATTAGGCAATATTTCTCTGGCCAAAGGAAACAAAACAAAAAAGCAGCATGTAACAACTAAAGGGTCAATGTATGAAATGGACTCCTTTACTGTGGAAACATTGGCCACTACAAATACAACCAATCAGCATTCAATATCTATAGATATAGATGTGTTCACCTTAATGGTAGAAAAAGAGACATTCAAGAGGCAAAATGTAGCAAATAATTGGTGTCTTGTTTTTGTCCCATAAAACACACACATAAAAGGAACCACAGCCATGGACCAAACTGGGTAACCATATGCTGTGTGGCAGAATTGTGAACCATTGTGCCATTTAGAAATAATGCATCTCCTCAAGCTATGTTTTTGAAACATGGAATATGACCACTTTAATTCCACTACATAGACCTCAGTAACTAGGTCCATTGGCCAAATAAGGCTAGTAAGTAAAGCCATGGGATGCATCAAGGCAAACTTCTTAAAAACTGACATTAAAAACCTTATTGCACTGGACACATATGAATTTGGTTCAAATTAAGGACCTGGACTTTGAATAATTGTGTTTACTGATGACTCTAATTAGATGTTGTATAATTAAGTTTGCTGACGACTGCAAGCTAAGTGTTGTCATTTGCTCAGTTTCTGATACGGCAATGCTACAGAAAGAACTTGACCATTCGATTCACTGAAGTAAAAGTAATGCCTTCCAACTAAATGCAATAACTGTAGTATTTCAACATTTTGCAAACAAAACTTTACTGGTGCCTGCATTATAGCTGGCACATCTCCAGACTGATTTAGTTATCAGAGATATTGATACCTTTGTAGACAACTCCTGATTACTTGTTCAGCATTTTGCACCCATGGTGAGAAAATATCTAAAGGCATCACATATAGATCTAAAGAAATTAGCATTCCTTTGCACTCACCGTTTATCATACTAATTATAGAATACAATCTTCATTTTTTCATGCATCTAACCAAACACATCATACAACTCAAAAGACCCCCAAAGTTCTGGACAAAATGAATCTCTGGTGTAAAGACCCTAAACTACCAAGGCAGCCTTGAAACTCCATATGTGTATGCTGTCTCTTATAAAGTCCAATATGGTGACCCGTGTCTGGCTGTTCATATCCTGAAGAGCCCAACCCTTCCCCATCTTGTTCAGCTTCAGAAAACAAATGACATCACAAACACCTGTACAAAGTATCTAAATTAACAAATTAATGGCATCAGCTGACAGAGCAAATGCAGCCCCCACTGCTTACCTCATATCTGTAATAAATTACCTATACATGTGAAGCAACAGTAACATAGGTAGGACAGGGTGAAAGGAGCAACTGCCAGGGTACAAAGTGTTGGGAGCCACATTCAGCTGATCTGGATCTATCTTTAATGCAATACCAACTTTTAAAAGCTGGTATTACATTTGTGATCAAATCCGAGCACTGTAGCACTCTGTGTGTGGCCTAAAGTGGAACAACTGTTTGCAAGGAGTTTGCTACAGTTCAAAAGAAAAACAAAACCATTTTGCAGTGGGCAAAATGCGAGTGCTACAACTCTCCGTGCAGGCAGGGTATAAACTGTAGCAAATGTTCCCAACATTTGTAGAATGCACTTTGCTACAGTTTAAAAAGGAGAATTTTTTTTTTTAAATTAAAACACGAGCACTGTAGTGCTCCATGTAGGCAGGGTACACTGAAGGAGGATTAGGGGCAGGGACACAGAAATGGGACCTGAATGTCTGGAACAGGAGGGGGAACGTGTCATGCATCTGGCCACCTGGTTGATGTGCCCGTAGAAGGAATGTACATTGTTTTTTTTTTTTTTTGCTGTTGAATACAAGAGCTGGAGGAAGGGGCATAGATTTAACTGTAATAAGCTGATCGCTTATTGATTGGCTTACTACAGTGAATGAAGTGCTCTTTTTCACTTGAAGAGCTAAGGGGATGGAGCGCTGGTTCATAGTACCGGCCCAGGGCACTGGTTAATCCAACTGTGGTTCTGTGAAACAGAGTGATACTCCAGCCACCTGTAGTAAGAACCTTGACAACTGGATGGATACCCATGAATTCTGTCCCTTAAAGCTCGGTCATGGCTATGTGTAAATGGTTCCCAGACTGATTCTGCCTTGCAATCTGCATGATTTTTTTGATTATACAGAAGAAATTGTACTACTTCTGCATTAAGGCTAGTTTAGCTATGTCTTTCATATTCATTGTACTTCAAAGTTAAGAATATAACAAATTAATACCCTACTAGTATAATTTCAAAACCAGGCAAAGCAACAGTAACATACAGAACAGACAGAAGGAATATGCTGAAATCATTAGGTTAGTGTGCCCACTGCAAAATGATTTTGTTAAATGAAGGCTAGGACAGAGGTCAAGGAATGTCATGCCCCTGGTAGAATTCTGTGAAGAATCCAGTATCATTACACATATATGGTCAATATAAAAACGCCTTTCTGGTGTGCGTAGAATATTACATAAATGGTAAATTCTGTTTAAGAAATGTCAGTCAGATGATGATAAGAGATGCTCATCTATTAAATGACAAATTAATTTGTAGGATACTTCAACATTTACTTCTAGGTTTAGTCATTCTCAAAGTATTTGTTGATAACATTGTAGGAATCTTCCTAGAAAGAAAATGCCTCTTAAGAAATTATGCAAAAATTCCATAAAAAAGTCAGCACTTAAAAAGTGGCATAATCGAATAAGTTAAGCATGGTCACAAGTCAAGCAACGTTTTGGTGAAAGGTTCATAAGTTTATAGCTGCTTACTAGTCTACTAATCTGTGAAGAGCTTAAGAAGCCCTGTTGGGACATTTACATGTTGCCCCTATACCTAAGGGACAAGGGTGCTGAACCAGGAGATAATTTACAGTCGTCTACCCATTCATCCAAATTATTGAACAGAATTAGAAAGGTGCTTTGCTTTATGCGGGATGGAAGCCAGCTCCAAAGACTCAGAATTCGCTGTGATATAAGCCTATCCCCCACATATGTTCTATTTATGTTGCAGAAAAGACCGTGATCCCTTGAGCAGTGCTTATGGCATCATTAGACTTGCAAATGTTTAACAGGTCTGACAGGATAGAGTAGTGCAAATATATGTTGTTAGACCTTGGAAATAATGCTCAGACTGCATAATAATAATAATTGAGAATAGAAGTATTTTTGAATCAAAACATGAGATTGATTTCATTATTCATTGTCTGAATATCTGCTTAATCCAATTAAGCACTGCAGGTGAGCTGTCTATCACTACACTCAACAGACACAAGGTAAGGAAACTAGTCTTAGATGGCAGACCATCTCATCTCAGAGTAAACATGCGCACATCTGCAATAAACTAGGAGGAGCACCGATTTCACCAGCAACACATCCTTGGAATATAGGAGGAAACTTGAGTATTAAGCAAAAAACTACACAAACACATACAGGATGTACTGACACCACAAAGAAGGAATCACAGGCAAGAAACAAACTAGAGAATGCAGTGAGGCAGAAATAGCTAATGATTGTGTCATTTTACTGCCCTGAAAGTCATGTGAAGGTGGCCATTTCTGAAAGTTGGAAAATAGCAATTTAGTAGATGAAATGCCATAAAGGTTTATAGAATGTCTACATACATAGATTACAGTACTGCCAGCAGGGAAGATAACAAGGTAACATTAATGGCCAGATGACAAGGTAACATTAATGGCCAGATGACAAGGTAACATTAATGGCCACAGGTAAGGTCATGCCATAAGCAGCCTGTTCATTTCAGAAGGCAAAAGCTCCCAAACAGAGAGGGATGCAGTGGCGGAAGTACATATCTAGCAGGTTTTAAGGGACAAATGCAAGACACCTCTTTAAAAAAGGAAGTCAAAGAGCAAAGGCACATCCAGTGGAGTTGGTACTAGAGAAGCTAGTAACAAGTAGTGGAGGATCTGATGAAAAGCAGTGGATGACAACTAACACGCTATCATAGTGGATGCTTAGTGTCGAAATGCTGAAAATATGTAAATATACATTGGAAAAAATAAGGGGACCTTTAAGCCTTGAAAATTAAAGTAGGGGAAAGAAAAATATATATAAATAATTAGTATCTATGGTGGTGCTGCAGTAGCGTTGTCGCCTCACAGTAAGATGCTGTCCGGTTCGATTCTCAGCTAGAGTGTCTTCTGCGTGGAGACATGCGTAAATGGGCGTACCTTCATTGAAGGTTGTGCATCAAGGCTGGCAACTCGGCCTGTAAAAATCCACTGCCAATCATTAGCAGACCGGAGTTCCGCTGTGGCGACCCATAACCGCCGGGAAAAGCCGAAAGACACAAACAAAGTATCTTGGGACAACAGAGAAAGCAGCTATCAGATTTAATTACTCCTATGTACCTAAGAAATCTTAAGGTTTATTTTTTTCTTGAAATGTTAGTGCCCCGTGTTCAAAAGCTAGTTATCTTTGAGATACTCTGTTTGATTGATTTGCGTTATCAATCCTTCATTTGCCTTTTAAGTCCATAAAGACTTAAACTCTATTGAAAAGGTATTTAAGAAACTGTCAGACATTTTACTAGTTACATGATTTTAAGTTAAAATTAATGTATACTCAATATGTGCTCTGTTTTCTCTTATGTCATACTTCCAAAAAAAAAGCTCTGTTTTCAGGAAGAGGTTGCTAGCAAAGAAGTTATGACCTTTGTCACGTTACATTTTCCTGCTGCAAATTATCTATTTCAAAGTTATTTCTATGTGTGTGGGGGTGGGATGCTGTTGTTTTCTGTTGGTGATTGTTGCTTGTTGCATTCTAAAAGAAACTAACTCTAGAGAGAATTTAAACTTGGAAAACCTCCATGTAGAAAGAATGACTTCAGTGTACGTACAGAATGATATGGGTAATTACAAGAAATACATGAGTAGGCTACTTGCCTGTCAAGGGATTGATTTTTGTCTTTGCTTCAAGCATATCTGTCAATAAAATTGAGGTTGTGTGCTAGTTCTAAAGTAAGCAGTGATTTATGAGGACAATAAATTCTAGTTACTGTGAATTCATTTCAGATATTCTGTATTACAAATAGATGACATGACTTTTTTCAGTGTTGAGTAGCATGAGTCATGGCACAGAATTTTGCAAATGTACTGGACACAAGCACATTTTTTTTAAAGTCATAATTAAAAAAAACACTCTTCCTATTGTACTTAAAAAAAAAGAACCTTGTGCACATCAGCTATAAATATTACTATTTTTCTACTACAGCTGCTTCCATGCTCCTTACTTTTGGAAATGCAACCCTAATCTTAGAAACCTGAGGCTGTTACAGTAAAAACATAACTTCTGAATAGACAGGCAGTAATATTTGTATAGTTGTAAGTAACGCTTGGATGAAGCACAGAAGCCAGCTTTATGCATTTCCTACAATATAAAGTAGCAAAAGATAAGCTATACCTAATTTTATTTTACCCTTGACAAAATTAAATGAAATGAAAGACAGAAGCTTACAAATAAGTTAACCAAACTGTTAGGAGGGATAAGAATCTGTCAAAACTTTAAATATTAATGTACTTTTAAGTTAACCCAATGAGACAGAGTGAAGATGCTATTTATCTACAGCAAAGATGAACAACACACAGGACTGGATCTCTTTTACTAATAGGGCTTACCATGTGGGAGGAATTAGGATATGACATCATAGGGACTGCTTTCACAGCTACAGAGGAGAGCATGGCACTTCTAAATTTATCCTGGAATCATGAAGATGGAGTGCTAACACAGTGCTTAATGTTGCTACCTCACAGCTTCAGGGACCAGACTTTGATCCTGACCTAGAGTAATTCTCTCCATGGAGTTTTGTATGTCCTTTGCATGTCCATGTGTACTTTCTCCAGATACTCTGCCTTCATCCCACCCTGAGAAAGTGTAATGGTTGAGCGGCTGCTTTAATTTTCCTTTGTATATTGCACTTTTTGTCTGAATTAGGGCTGAAAGTACTCTGCAAGTATCAGTTCACATATCCAGTTAACAGTTAAATAAAAAATAATTAATTAATTAATTAAAGCCAAACCATTGTGAGGCTGAGAGACTGACTAGAAGAACAAGAAGGCATGTAATGCATTAGATGTCTTGACCATCATGAGTTAAACAGTGTTCCATTAAAATATCTCACCTATCAAGCCAGGTGGCAAAGACATTCTTCAGCATGGGTGACCACTCTCTGCACCTCCCTCCCCTCACGCTCATCACCCTTGATCCTTACTTATCAGTCCCTGGCCTTAAGTGCCTAAACATTCAGCATATGAATAAACTAACAAGCCTAAATGCACACAGTGAGAGATAAAGTCCAGAACCAGTAAGAAATTGTCAGTCATGAAACTCATGGCAGCCATAGTCAAAGGACCACCACAGAAAGCCTTAGTGTCTATAATAACTGGATAGTAAGCAAGAGTGCATAAGAAAAGTAAATTTCTGCTAGACAGCCACCTCAGCATTTACTCAATTTTAAGGTATTAAGATCTTCTGAAGCCTATTATAAACTCATCCCAAAGTAAATACATTCTCTAGACTTACACTCCCACAAAGTGCTACAACTATTTGAGAATCTAGCATATATATATTTTTTCTTAGCCTGAATTTCATCTATGTTTAGCACCAGTTCTTGCATGCCTCAATACTTGAAAAACTAAACCCAAAAGTAGCTAGAAAGCAACTATGAAGTGTTTTCATATTGGCATATTTGCAGGGAAGGCAGGTGCATTTATGCTTATGGGCATTCCAGCTGGGAGCACAGCTGTCAGAACTGAAGCAGTTTTAAACAATGCATGTGTCACATCTCTAGATTGATGTAAATATTAAGTGTTAGAAGTATAATGCTGTGTTGTGCAAATGCAGTGCTTATTGGTAACAAGACTGGCTTATCTTTGTGAGACACAATTCCAATTAGAGAAAGCAACAGAATTTGACTAGAGTGATTGAAAACAATGGTACAACAGGTGATGGGAAAACTTTATGTTTATCAGACTGGTAGATTAGATGGTTTGTATAATGAAAATATCAATGACTAAGTGGCTATACCTACATGTGACTGCAAATAATGGAAAATATTTCAGAAGTATTTGTATTCTAAACAAAATATGAGAACCATGACATGGGGAGGGTGCAAACGTGTCAGTTCACGTACCCAGTTAACAGATAGTTAATTCAAAGATCATACACTACAGTTTTCAGACAGATTACATAAATGTTTCCAAAGCAATAATTAAGAATTAACTATGAAAGATTGCAACAAATAACGAACAGTGAATTTTAAATGCAATGAAAGAGGCAGTAGTATTTAAGAATATGGAAGTTAATGGCTGAATGTAGGAAAATAAGAAAAGTCAACTTTTGTGAATGGACCCATTGCATAAAAGCCAAATGCAGTAATATACACATATTAGTCCAAGAAAATTTGTTTGAAAGTATGTCAAGGGGTCTACTTGGAGTAATTGAATATGAATGCAAAACATATGAGTGACTATAGATACACACAGTAGACTATTGTGGTGCCATAAATTAAGTAAAACATCAGCCTTGCACCTCCTGATGTGGGTGCTTTGCCACCATACCACCAAATTCTATTCATACTGCCTCCATAGTTGTATTGATTTAGAGGCTTTTAAGTTGGTATGACCATGGAGCTGTATTTATTTTTATTTTATTTTACATTTGTTTACCGGGATGGTCCGACTGGGACAGTGCCCATTTTCAGCGGAGGCCCCGGGAGAAAATCTCCAGTCTAAGCTTACATACAAATTATCACAATAAGTTACAGAAATTATAAACAAAACTGACAAAAAAAATGAGTGTTAACACATTTACAGAATAAAAATGTAAAAACAAAAATATATACATATTATCAACTAGAACAAGACTTTAAACACTTGAATATAGATAGACAAATATATGGCTGAATGTATATATGTGGAGGAACACAACATTAGTTAGGAAATTATGCAGGGAGAATCACTTAGCCAAAGTAGTGCATAGTTAGTAATACTTCTGTGTGAGAGTTGCAGCTAGGAATGTAACTACTTATAGAGAAGAAGTGTTGTTAGAAGGGGTATGTTAACAGAGTTAGTATATGCAAGCAGAGGTGTGATGAAAGATTGGCGAATTTGAGAGGTACAAAAAGGGGTTACAGGTCCATTCAGGTCTGGCAGTAACATTACGAGATCAGTAGGTCAAGCATCAGCAAGTTCAATTCCTATAAAATCAAACGGACCAATCTGCAATGATTTCTAATTTCTTAAATAAGCAAAAAGGGGCAGTCAGTGTTTTGAAGTACTAACAGCCGAGATGGTATAAATTAAAAGATGATGTTGCAGCTGCTATTTAAGTCATTATTTTTTGAAAGTAGGTGTTAATCCTGCAACTAAATCTAACTTTATCTTAACAGCTGTTTATTCCTTATATATGGCACATGGAGAGTATCTTTTAAACCTTGTCCAAGTGTACCAATCCAGTTTTGTTGGCTGTCTTAATATAATGTGGTCTTAGACTAAGATGCCTCCTTTTAGCTGACCTGCAGCTTCCTGTTCTGAGCATGTCAATTCTTAAATGTAGTTCCTCAGATCAATAAGAGGCAGACAAAGATATTCTCATCCATTAAATGTCTCACAGGAAAGTTAATTAAATCATCATCCCATCCCATCCCTCATCTTCATCCCTAGCCAAGATGCTCACAAAGCTACGTTGCTGTTAGTTAATACATTTGAGTTAGTAGACTTCATTTTATCTGACTTATATAATAGTTATAAAGTTTATCACTGGATCATTGAAGATCCCCAGATGTTTTGTCTTATCCTTAGTACATTCTTAGCACTTCAGAAAATTTAAATAAACAACATTGACTCATCAGTGTTTTAATGCTGTGTGCTTTAGAACTACCTGCATCATGTATATTTCCCTGACACAAGATGCAACATAGGATGCACACACACACACACACACACACACACACACACACACACACACACACACACACACACACACACACACACACACACACACACACACACACCTTGACTCATTAGTGTTTTAATGCTGTGTGTTTTACAACTAGCTACATCATGTATATTTCCCAGACACACACACACACACACACACACACACACACACACACACACACACACACACACACACACACACACACACACACACACCATGCACATGCACACACACACACCTACATACACACACACCTTGACTCATTAGTGTTTTAATTATGTGTCTTTTAAAACTACCTGCATCATGTATATTCCCCACAAATACAACTTGACTCATTAGTGTTTTAATGCTGTGTGTTTTACAACTGCCTACATCATGTATATTTCCCTAACACGAAATGCGACACAGGACACACACACACACACACACACACACACACACACACACACACACACACACACACACACACACACACACACACACACACATCTAATTGTACTTCTACAGTAAGTGCTCTCTCATTTGCAGATAATTCTGTAAATTACCATCTTTGGCTGTATCTGTCAGACATTCAGTTATTTGAAATTTAAATTTATGGTGATTTCACATAGAATGGGTATATCTACAATATGAATTCATTTCTCTTTTTTTTTTTAAATCAACAATGTGATCAATTATATGCGTTTGAATTTTGTTTCCTAGTCTTACCCACATAAAAATCTATGCCATTGCATTAGATCCCAAAATAAACCACATATTGACTACTAGTATTATCATATTTCGTTAAATAATATTTTAATAGTAACAGGATGTACAGAAAAATTAATATTGTCCTTAAGATTACAGGCCAGACATGTCAGACCATTAAATATTATTGCCATATCTTCTTTATTACATTTAGCTCTTAAAGCACTGTCAGCATTATATTTGATGTTTAAAATGCATTTGGATATATTTCTGATCAATATTTGAAAAAAAAGGTTTCCCAGAAGAATTTTCTGGTTATTAATAATAACATTCCTGATGGCCTTCAAAGCATCACCATGTATAATATAGAAATACATACCATTTATGTTTCTCTTTGTGCCATTAAATATACTGTTAATATTAGCCTCCAAACCTCTACCATTAACTACTGTTACACCAGAGTGAAGACAGCAAGACTGCTTTCACAAAGTTGTTTGAAAACTGGTGGAAAAGATAGCAGTTTCATGTTAGTGCTCTGTGTGTGTGTGTGTGTGTGTGTGTGTGTGTGTGTGTGTGTGTGTGTGTGTGTGTGTGTGTGTGTGTGTGTGTGTGTGTGTATGAATGAGTGTGAGTGTGTATGTCTTTGTTTATGTGCCAGTGTGACAGTATGCACAGGACCATCTCTTTCCTTGTAGAAGAGGAACTTCAAAGCTACATACAGTTGGGAGTGTAATATGCACAGATCCCTCTAGTGGGAATGTGGGGGACCTCTGCTTTCTCTTAATATACTAACATTTTCTTTAACATCTGTTATATATATAAAAGTTAGAGGTTGGAGGTTCTAAAACTTGACTTCCTCCTTTTCAATGTTTTAGAGACTAAATACATAGTATGAAAAATGCAGCTGTGTGCATGATGATAGGTTGGCCTGTGATGCAGCTATGTGCATGATGATAGGTTGGCCTGTGATGCAGCTATGTGCATGATGATAGGTTGGCCTGTGATGCAGCTATGTGCATGATGATAGGTTGGCCTGTGATGCAGCTATGTGCATGATGATAGGTTGGCCTGTGATACAGCTATGTGCATGATGATCGGTTGGCCTGTGATGCCTATGTGCATGATGATAGGTTGGCTTGTGTAGTCTGATACTTATTAAAACAGAAGCATGAAAGAGGTAACTATACAACTAGATGAACATTAGGAAGAGAAAAAACTGATGGAATCATTTACATAGGAGCTAATTACTGAGTACTTTTATGTTTACTTATCGATAAACAGGTTTCAAAGAAATATAATATTTTTATAGTAGACAATTTGTAGCTATGCCCTGCTTAGATTTCAACAAGGTTTTATCTATCTATCCCTATCTATCTATCCCTATCTATTTATCTATCTGTCTATCTATCTATCTATCTATCTATCTATCTATCTATCTATCTATCTATCTATCCATCTATCCATCCATCTATCTATCTATCTATCTATCTATCTATCTATCTATCTATCTATCTATCTATCTATCCCTATCTATCTATCTATCTATCCATCTATCTATCTATCTATCTATCTATCTATCTATCTATCTATCTATCTATCTATCTATCTATCTATCTATCTATCTATCTATCTATCTATCCATCCATCTATCTATCTATCTATCTATCTATCTATCTATCTATCTATTTGTTTTCAGGTATTAACAGAGGTAGGACACTAATCCTAACGGACAATTTTCAGGCTCATTTCAAGAGAATACAACAGAGAGAAGATAACAAAGTTAACACTTTCAGCTGGATGAATGCATACATACTTAGTGGTGGATAGTGAATAGCAAACAAGCTATCAGTGCTATGACTACGAGAACAACTAGACCTTAAAAGATACTATAACAAAATGCAACTAGCAACTTTTAAAATGTAAACTGACTTACAAAACTAGCTGCAAGTGCTGCATATACAGTAAACATTCAGCATAAAAAGTCTATATACAGTTAGTTGTATGTTGGACAGGGAAGCTAGCAGAAAGAGTGAGGGGAAAAATTAAGGTAGAGTGAAAGGAAGGTGAGAGTGCGAAAGATGAGAAGGGTGTAGGAGGTAAGGGGGCAACTTCATGGGTAGAACAATAGAGTATATTATGTAGAAAATGAGAGCCTAGAGAGAAGGGTATGAGTTTAAATTATGTTACCTGTTTTATAGCACTGACAAGAGTCTTCAAATTCAACTATTTTTACATTTATTACACAAGGCTTGGAAAGAAGGTAGGGATTCCCATGTGCAGGGATATCATGCTGAGAAACTGGGAAGTCTATTCCTAGAGATAAGAAAGGAGGGGTTTTATGGGGCTGCGATCTTAGGTTTTAGGTAATGTATCTTTTAGTTAATTTGCTGTAAAAAAAGAAAAGGTCTGCAGGTTTAAGAATCTACAGGTGAGGGAGGCTAGGTGTAGGTCCCTGTTTAACTGAAAGTGAGTTTGCATTTTGACTGACATTGCAGCATACCTCTCATCTTCTTACCAAAAGAATTCTGGACAAAGCCAAAACTAATGTGGGTGCAAAGACCCAATATCTGGGACAGATTTTAAATATTGGTCTTATAAATTTAGAAAGTTGTTAGAATAGCATGGTTTGCATTAGCATGCATTTTCTTGAGGATATGAAGTCTGAAGCTTAAATGTCTGTCATTATTTAATGATTTTAGTCCTCCGAGATGCTCCATAAAACTGCAAATTTTATGAGGACCATATGAGGAACAAATCTAGACATTCTGTGAAAATCTGGACATTTGACAGGTTTGCATTGCAGTGATATTCACTGTTCGAGCCAGAGAGAAGAATCTATGGATATTATTAGATGTGGCTTAGAGGAAGGTCAGATTTCATGGCTGGATTGGCTATGACTGCGAGACCAAATTCTAGTTATGCTATCAGCATCCCTATGGGGGGACACATCTGTTCTGGTAGCAGAGCAGAGGACATCATACAGCCTTTTAAGGTCTAAAGAGATGTGAGCTGATTTTTGGTTTAATAGGTTCATAGGTTCATAGGTAGGTACTAGGCTATTGGCCCTGGGGCCTATACAAGCCCAGCCAAAAAGGTACCCTGGCTTTTGCCACCCAATAAAATAATTTTCCTGTGCCACTGTCGAGCAGAGCCACAGAGGTGATCCCCGGGGTGAATTTCCTATTTCCCATCCAATCATCAAGATTTTTCTTGAAGAGTGCTAATGAGGAGCTTTGTTTGATATAGATAGGTAGTTTATTCCAAAGTATGGGAAGTTTCTGTGACAGGAATCTATCCCTCCGGCATGTTCTGTTTATTGTGGTGACAAGGTTTAGGTCCCTAGAGTGTGTAGATTGGAGGGATTGGGATTTCTTTAAGTGGAGCATATCCAATAGTTCTGGGTTTGACATAGCTTTGCATGTTAGGCAGAGATCACCTCTGAGTAGGCGATATGCGACGGAGTAAAGCTGTTTTTTGAGACGGTCTGCGTAGGGTATCTGTAATGGTAAAGATTCAATGTTGAACGTTTAGGTTTTCGTCAAGCCAGATACTTTTACATTTGAAGAGAATGCATGTTTCAACAGTTAACTAATTGCAATGCTGGATGCCTCATTCAGTGAAGATAGTGGATTTTTTTGGGGGGGCTACTGAAGATAATAGATTTTGTTGTCTAGTAGAAATGAAAGGTCTTCTTCAACTTCTGTTTTGAATGTGGAAATGGAAGGACTGGTTCTGTAGATGACCATGTCATCATGTGCATATAAATGATACTGAGCTGTGAGACGTCTATGTGAGACGACCATGGGTTGATGAATAATAAACAGGTAGAAAAATAGACAGTTATAAGATAGGTCCTTCGGGCACTCCTTTGATTAGGGATGAGGATGGAGAGATGAAAGATTTAATTTGTGCTTTAGAGTTCCTTCTGTCCAGAACATTTCTGAACTATGGAAGAGAGTTTTGGCAGATTTCAGCTGAGATAAGTGAGTTTAATGGAAAGTGATGGTCCAACTTTTGTTGGGTCACTGAAGACAGCACCAATTAAATGTCCTTCGTCCATGCTCATGAGGATGTCACAGTGAAGGTGTATAAGTCTGTTATTGTACTACTGCTAGCCCAGAAGCCATACTGCTCTGGTGAAAAGGACAGAATATTTAGGGGGCATTCTGTACATTAGGTGAAGACTGATTTTAAAAAGATTTTGCCTAGGGTGAGTAGGACTTAAACTGACCCACAGTCTTTGGAGATTTCCGCTTTGCATTACTTAGGAATGGGTTTGGCATTGCATGTTTCCACAGAGTAAAACACTTTGTTGAAAGACAGGCAAAGATTGCATAGATGGTGAAGTGTGGAAAGTATATGATGTTTGCATAGTACAATAAACAGTGGAAGAAGACCATTTACACCAGTGGGTGCATTTGTGGGGATTTTCTTAATTTATTTAACAGTTTCTTTGCTTGTTATTTTTATAGGATCATAGCAGAATACTAGACTAACAACTCTAAATGGCCATTTTAAGGCTGGCCATGCTTCCCAAGTACTTCTATAAAACTACTAGCAGCAGTAAATGGGAAGGTTTGGGGTGGAGGATTTTATGGGGGAGTAAGGTCGAAAGTTTCTTTAAGGATGTCTATTGTTGTAAGATTGCTAGGGAAGCTGGGAATGGAGTATTGCACACACATGTACACATAAATGCATGCATAAACAAATGCACACATCCACATGCATACACACACACACACACACACACACACACACACACACACACACACACACGCGCGCACACACACACACTGTGTACAGACATGTGCCTGCACACACGTGTACACACACTGTAAGGTTCATAACATTATATTTCAGCCTTAACATTTGCATGGATCCCTAACTTATGCTTCATTTTTACCATCCAGCTGGAGTTTTTGAGCTATGGTGTTCCAATAGTACTTGTTCTTTTTTTGTCTTAAAATGCAATGGCATGTTAATAACAAATAAACAAACAACCAAACAAACAAAAAACTATCGGTGTGGTCTTGGGCATGCATCTCTGTAAGGACATTCAGCTCAGGAGACAAACTTAGAGGACTTCTTCTGGCCAACCATCAAGAAACAACACTTTCATTGCTTTCTCTGACAGAAGAGCCATTCTAGCTTTTTATTGACCCTCTGTGCACAAACCACTTCCCAAGTCTGGGTTATTCATCATGGAAACTGATTCAGTCCTTCTGTGCTAGCAGGTAAGTCTTTTATGTACCACAATCTTCGGTTGATTTTGAAAAGCCTCAAAACATTGCAACATTAAAGACAGGTGATATTCCTGATCCTCTTCTGCCATCACAGCTTACCAGGTACTAGGTAAATGCAACAAAATTATTATCCAAGAAAAACTCATGATTCTAATAGTGGCAGGTAGAATTTCAATAAAATTCTAAACTGAAACTACTAAAATATTAGCCTTCCCAGTTTTAATACATTCAAAACTGTATCTTCTGTCAGTGGAAAACTGTCATCATTATACACCCTCACAAAGCTGGGTCTTCCATGGAACTGAAACTTTTGACTTACCTCATCTTTGCTAAAATTCTGAAAGACAGAGTGCAACACAAAACTAAACATTAATTATGTTTACAAAACCTGTGACAAAGTGGAAATGCAGCTTTACTATCTGAATCTGACAAAAAGACAGGCAAAAATATAGGCCATAGCTTTTGTTTCAGTTTGACATTGTCAAAAGCATTTGAGGTGGTAAACTGCCAAATATTTCTTAGCAGGCTTCATGCCTTAGAATCTTTCATGCCTTAGATCCTGATTCACAAACTCTCTCAATCCTGTACTCAGTATCCCAGCTGGATTAAACAGCTAACTACCATTTCACTGAAAGTTGCTTCTACAGGCAGAATTTCAAACAAAACAAGGTATTTGAAAGTCAAAAGTCCATTTTGTCAAAAATTCCACATTAGGAGTAGGGAGCCCTTTGGAGGAATCAGCTTTTTCAATGAACAGTTTAAAATGGCCATTCGCTCAAACAAATGTCAAGAAATTGAACCCATTTTAGGGAGTAATGCTGAGTTCAATTCTATGCTAATACTGATGTTAGTTATGAACACTGTATGATTTTGCAGTATTGCAGGTTTAGTAAAGATATTAAAACTATACTAACCAAGAACTGGGTCTTATTTCAGACCAATTCTGATTTTATACAGAGGTTAGGGGACAAGCTGCATTTTATTTTTAAGACTGATGCTAATCTAAAATACTTTTTTGAACATCCCATTATAGAGAGGGTAGAGTAAAGAGGTACATAAAAGTGTGGAAGTTGTAGTCACTGTTCTTTTCATTTAACAGGCCTAGAAGTTGTGGTAGGTAGTCCCCCCAAAGAATCACATTAAATACAGGGAATTGTTGAAGTTCAGGGTTGGTATATATCACTGTTTGCCGAGGTTGCCAATTTTTTTCCATTGGTAATACAGAAGGGGTTTTTAGGTGATGGATATATAAACATCTTTATGCCATTAAACATAGCCATCTTACCAATGCTTTATATAAACATATTTGTTACAATTCCATCAGGTTACTATCTGCCATCATTGATAGGGTGCAGAAGGATACTTCCCGAGGGAACTGGGAGAATTTGTTGGCTATGAAGGAATTTTATTAGCAACTCAGACTGAATGACACTGTTTCTCCTGGTCTCAATGATAGTATTAACTTGATACCCCATCTTAAGTATAAGGATTTTAGTATGTATTAGGTTCATAGTCATGGGGGAATTACAATTTAATAGTAGAGAGATTCATGGTTTAAGAGTAGGTTTATTCCTGACCATGGATTCCTGTTTCCTCAAGGTTTTAATATTGTTTGTATTGTTTTTTTCACTAGGTTTTTTAATTCTAGAGAGGATAAACTTTTTATTTTCATGTTTTGTCTCTAGCATTCTACTGTTATTATTTACTTGTTGTCACTTTTTAATGATTTTTATGTATAATTGTTGTTTGGATTTAATTGATGCATCATGTGACCTGACTAACGATTTTTAAGAAGGTGAAATGAGTGTGTAATTTTATTCTGAAGAAGTCCTTACTGATTCAGGATGAAAGCGCTTAATAAACCTTTTTGTTTTGCCTGGAGTATTGGGCGGTTATTTCTGGCAGCCTTTCTACCTCTGGTTGTTGTTAGTTACAAGAAATTGAATGGCTTACTACTCCCTTTCATCTCTGACTACAGGCATCCTCAGAGCTCTTTGCCACATATACAGCAAATGTTTTTTTGAGCCATCTCCTATATATACAATCACTATTAACTCACTTAATTCTGTTAATATGCCCATGACACAGCACTTATCAATTTAATAGGCTTCCATACAGGAGAAACAAAATTGTCTTTAAGAAGGCTTTAATGAAAATAAATATTAGCTACATGTGTGAACTAAGACTAAACAAATTACAATAAAATACATATATCTGGAAACAAGTCTTTGCAAGAAGATGACTCTAATGTTCAAAGTTAGTTCTCCAGTGGCTCCAAAAGTGAAGTAGTGAATAATATGGAGAGCAATGATATTCTAAATGACCCAGCTCTTACAAGTGATGCAGACATTTAACTTCGAACAAATGAAAGTTAAGTAGCACCCAGGTTCTTTACAGAGAATCAAGTAATGCTAATTTCCTTTTTTTTTTTTAACAATTTTATTGATTTTTGATTATAATGAAAACAATCGCAGACATATATGAGACATTTTGCATTATAGGTTTACAAATTGATAACATGTATTTATAACATTTAAATATGAATATAAGATTAACAAAACCAAGTTCTGTTAATTCCTGATGCTACAGAAAATATTGTCATGAGTCGTGCTATAAAAGCTGAAGCTTCCCTTTATACCTACTACAAAAATGTTCCTGTAACTACCAGGAGGGGACATCATTGCAACTCACTCAAAACACTTAGGTGAATCAAATCTCTGAGCAAACTAAATCGTAAGTTATTATTTACCCACATAATATTACTAAACCACTATTGACAATTTAACATAGAAACTTAGAGCTGTAAGGTGATGACAATTGTCATTCTGAAGTCCTATTCCCTCAGTTCCCATTTATACATTTATCTACTGTTTGACTCTGAGCACGTTACATAACTAGACAAGGATCTAGGGATGCTAGAAAGAGGAACTTGCTTGGTGGGCTTACATGTTTAACAAATGAATATGTCCCTTACTGCTTTCCTTTACCTACCCTATGTCAGTGTATTCACTCAGTAGAGTTCAGGTGTTACCTGCAAACCAACTTGAAACTGATATAATTAGGGTGGTCTTAGCAGCATTATGGTCCCAGATTGGAGTATCCTACGTCAATCTGTCTATCAATGGAAAAACGCTGAAACCTTCTTTAAATCCTACGTTAGCCACTCACTACCAGCATCATAGACATGCAAATATGATTTTGGATTCCTTAAATCAAGGTACTCAAGCAAGGTAGAGTTTTTAAATATACCATTTTGCTGTAATGCATTCTTCTTTCATTCTTTGAACATATTTTAATGAGTTGTACCAAGGAAACTTAAAATGAATAAATGAAACTAGAACTATTTCTATTTTACACAATAAAATGTCATATATTCCTTCATGTAATAAACAGTGCAGTCACTCATACACCTTCACTCAGTACAATTGCTGCTCACTGAAAATGTTAATGACATCAAGGAAATGGAAATGCATTTTATACACTGAAACTGTGATTAGATTTTCTAAGGCAATGCTTTCTGACTTAAGTGCATTTCATAGGAATTTTAACTTAAGTACAGTTGTGTACCCTTACCATAAATGTAGATGTTCGAGTGTATTCACTGTTGCAGTCATCACATTTGGGTTATCCCTGCCAGGGTAGCCCTCAGTCGGCCCGAATACCAGAGACTTAGTATTTCTGCATTGGTTGCTGTCACTCCAGGACTGGCGTCAGGGCATCAGTGGTATAAAAACAGGCAGCCAACATCATTACATCAGTTTTTTTTGCCCTGTCAGGAGCCCCCAATAGGGAGCTAGGTTATGGTGGAAGACCACCAGTAGAAAGTAAATACCAAAAATTCCTTGTAAGGAGAGAGAGATAGAGAGAGAGAGAGAGAAAGAGAGAGTGAGACAAGGGGGATGGAGGGAGGGAAATCAGGACTGCAACAGTGAATACATTTATGGTAAGTGTGCACTACTGTACTATGTTCTTCATGTTTCGCTGTTCCAGTCATCACATTTGCGTTGATTCCCAAAGCTGAAGAAAAGGGTGGAGGCAGTCAAGAAGACTGGGAGCTGGCTAGGATGCCCTGCAAGACTGTGGTGGCAAAGCCTGCCTTGGATTTGGAGAAGATAGGCAGGTGGTAATGCTTGGTGAAGGTAAGAACAGATGTCCATGTTGCAGCCTCCAGGATGTCCCTGGTGGGGACCCCTCTGAGGAAATCTGCAGAGGCGGAGGTTGCTCTGGTGAAATGTGTCCTGTCCCCCTTGGGGGGAGGTTTCCCATGCTGTTTGTAGCTGAAATGGATGCAGTGTGCTATCCATTTGGAAATTGTTTGTTTGGATATGGCCTTGCCCTCTGCTCCTGCAGTGAAGCTGACTAGCAATTGATTATTTTTTCTAAAAGATTTAGTCCTCTCTAGGTAGAATCTGAGCTGTCTGTGCACATCTAGAGAGTGCAGAATCCTTTCCCCCTTGTTTTGTGGGTTAGGGAAAAAGGTGAGCAAATGAATGGATTGGTTGAGAGCCACACTGGGCACCACTTTTGGCATGAAGGATTGGTTAGTCCTGAGGGAGACCCTGTCAGCATGGAAAATGATGAAGGGCTTTACAGCCATAAGTGCTTGTAGCTCTGATACTCTTCTAACTGAAATGATGGCCAGAAGCAAGGCTGTCTTCCAAGAGAGAAATTTTAACTCTTCTGAAGCTGCAGGTTCAAAGGGGGGCAGGGTGAGCTTTTCCAACACAAAGTTCAGGTCCCAAGCTGGGGTAAGAGCTCTTCTGGGTGGCCTCAAGTTGTCAGCCCCTCTTAGGAATTGTTTGATGAGAGGGTGTGAGAAAAGTGGTGGCTCTGTGCTGAAATGAGCAGAGATGGCAGAGGCATGAATTTTAGTAGAAGAGAAGGATAGACCACTGTGTAGTAGGTCTGCCAGGTAATCCAGGATGAGAGGTAGGGAGGGCTGTGCCGTTCCAACTCCCTTAGCCTGGATCCAGGTGCAAAACCTTTTCCACTTGTCAGCATAAGACTTTCTAGGGCTGGGGCATCTGGCCTCACGTATAACATCTAGAACTTGTTTGCTTAGACTGGCAGCTTGAGGAGAGGTCAGGGAAGAAGCCAGGCTGCCAGATTGAGGGTCTGCAATTGGGGGTGCATGAATTCTCCATTTCTCTGGGTCAGGAGTGTTAGGATCTGAGGTAGGTGCATTGGTAGCAGGGGTGACAGGCTGCACAGCAGTGGGTACCAGTGCTGATGTGGCCAGTATGGGGCAATCAGGATTGTCCTCATTTTTTCCTCCCTTATTTTGAGCAGTACCCTTGAAATGAGTGGTAGAGAGGGGACTGCATAGACCGAGAGGTTTACCCACTAAAAGGATAGAGCATCCACTTTCCAGGCCTTGCTGTGAGGTTCCCTGGAGCAGTATTTTCTGAGCTGATGACTGGAGTTGGGAGGCAAAGAGGTTGGCCTTCAGGGTGCCCCATGTCTGGGTTACAAGGGTGGAGGTTCTTTGGTCTAGCTGCCACTTGTGTGGGTCTAGCAGATTTCTGCTTAAGTTGTCTGCCAGAGAGTTTAGAGAGCCTGGCAGGAATTGTGCTAACAAATGTAGTTGCAAGGCTGAGGCCGTGTGTCAAAGGGTCATGGCGAGCCTGCACAGAGGATAAGAGCGAGTCCCTCCCTGCTTGTTGATATACCACATCACCGTGGTGTTGTCTGTTTTGATCAGTAGTGGCCCCGGGGAGAGTAGGGGTCTGAAAGCTGTCAGTGCATGCTGAACAGCTAACACCTCTTTTTGGTTAATGTGCAGATGTATTTGATTTGGGCTCCATTGGCCCTGAATGCACCTATCATCAAGGTGTGCACCCCAGGCATAGTCTGATGCATCTGTGGTGAGGGTCTGGGTGGCGTGGGGTTGTGAGAAGGGAAGTCCCTTGTTGTGGTAGCATGCTGCTGCCCACCAAAGAAAATCTTTCCTTAGACAAGGTATCATTGGTATAAGAGTTTCCAGATCTTGAGAGTGCTGACACCAAAGGCTTTTTTAGGTAACATTGTAGTTTCCTCATATACAGTCTGGCATATGGAATGAGTAGAATGCAAGAAGCCATGAACCTTAGAGTTTGCAGGATTTTCCTTGCGGATAACTGGGTCCTGGAGGCTAGTTGAGAGAAGCAGGCTATCAGGTAAGATTGTTTTTCTGGTGTCAGGAATGCCATCTGGGATGCTGTGTCCAGGCTTGCTCCCAGGAATACATTTTTGTGTGGGTACTAGTTTGGATTTCTTTTCATTGATAGTATACCCTAGGGAGGTCAGTAGGTCTTTTACAAAGATCAGGTGCTTTAGCAACTTTTCCTGATTGTCTGAGGCAGTCATCTAAGTATGGGTAAATTTGAATATTTCTTTGTCTGCAAAAAGCAATGACAGGAGCCAGCCATTTTGTGAAAACTCTGGGAGCAGTGGATAAGCCAAAGGGATGCACGGAGAAATGAAAGTGCAGTGATCCTGCTCTGAAACCTAGGTATTTCCTGCACGATAACCTGATTGGGATGTGTAGGTAGACCTCTTTTAGGTATAGGGTGGCTAACCAAGCATCCTTGGAAACCATAGGAAGACGCTGCTGGAGGGTGAGCATTTTGAATTTTGGTATCACTAGAGAAGTGTTTAGAATGGATAGATGGAGGATGGGGTGCCATGTGCCCTCTTTTCTGGATACCAGGAAGAGCCTGCAGTAGAAACCTTGGCTTATCTGTTCTGCAGGAACATGCATGATTGCCCTCATAGAGAGGAGGAAAAGGACTTGCTTTTTGGCCTCTGCCCACTGGTTTGGGGGAAGATCTGGGAACCCTTTTGGGGTTGGTAGAGTGTGTAAATAAAATGTGTATCTCTGGGACACTATGTTGAGGACACAGCAGTCGTTGGTAATGGTGGCCCAGTTGCTTGCTTGGAAGGAGAGTTTTCCTCCTAGGGGCAAGAGCAAGTGGGCAGAGGGAGGGGATGGAAGTGTAGTCATTGTGAGTTCTTACCATAAGGGGGTGGCTTTGCACTCCCTGGTTTTGAAGAGGAGGAACTCCATTGCTTACATCTCTGCATTCCCTGGGGCTGTTGTCTGGGGGCCTGCTTCCCCTGGGTCTGAGCTGAGCTGACCTGGGGTGGGGCAGGAAAGGACCAGTGCTTGGAGAGGCAATGCCTACTGAACCTCAGTGGCTGGATCTGTAAGAAGTCTTTAACTGCCTGCATAGATTTAGCTTTTTCTTCCATCTTTTTTAAGACCTCTTCTGCCTTGGTGCCAAATACGTTGTCTCGGTGCAAGGGTGCGTCCAATAATTGGGATTTGACATGGTCTGGCAAGATCTGTTCCTTAAGCCAAACATGCCTTCTAAGTACAGAACCAGTGACTGCCCCCTGCCAGATGCTTCTAGGATGTCAAAACCCACATTGTAAGGTGTGCTTAGTTACTTGACATGCAGAATGCATTAACTCTTGTAACTTTTTATTTTCTGCACAAGAAGGGAAAGAAGATATTTTTTGTTTGAGGAGTTCCATGGTATGTTGCTGATATTTCAGAATATGGAACTGACAATTTAATGCTCTAATAGCAAGAGTTGCAGAGGTGTATACTTTTTTACCCCATCTGTCTAATGCTCAAGAATCCCTGTCTGAGGGGATGGGATTTTTATCTGAAGTTGCTTTGATTCCTTTAGGTCCTTGAGAAATTACCTCGGGTTCAGCAGTAGGATTTTTGAAAAGAAATTTGTAAGAGTCAGGGACACTATAGTACCTGTCAGGTTTTCTGGGAGCAGGAAGGAGGCTGTTAGGGGTCATACTGGATTCCATAAAAACATCATCCACAACATCCAGGACAGGAGGAATAGCCAGAGGTCTGTGCTGTGGAAGATCTAAAAATTCCCTGAGTCTCTTTTTTGACTGAGGATAGTCTTGACATTCCCATTAGAAATGCTCCCTTAAAGTATGTAGGGTTTCCCCAAAGGCAAAGTCCTCGGTGGAGAGGCTGAAGGGATGGATTCCTCTGCATCAGAAACTTCAAAAGCAGAAAGGGGTTGCATATCTTCATATTCAGATGCATCAGAATCATTGGACTCCTGTTCAGATAAAACTACTGGGAACAAGTCTCTTTTTCTTTTGGAAGGGGTAGCCTGGCTTCCCCTAATAAGCATTATAAGGTCTTCCGCCATTTTAAGCATTTGTGACAGAGGCAAGGAAGCGGGTGCCTGAGCTTGGGTTGTCATTTTTTTGGGTGTGGTTCATACCCTGGGCCTTAGAAACTCGGTTGCTTTTGAAAGAACTGTAGATGCGAAACAAGTCGTCAGTCTGTGTCGTGTATCGGTAGCGTGAAGTACTTCCTCGGAAGCCGTGCCTGCTCAGCGGCTCTGGACCCATCCAAGGTAGAGACATCCACAGAATCCTTAGTCGAAGAAGAGTCTCGTGGCATACCAGACTCTGAAAGGGTCTCGGCAGTGGCCTGCAAATCCACAGAAGTGGGCATCAGGGGTTGTGAAAGCGCCTCACTAAGGACCGAAGAACTGACAACTAGTTTAACGGAAGCATCGTTGGCAGTCTTGGACCTGTGCGGTCAGGAGAAGGAAAATACTTGCATCACACCACCAGTCTCACATAGACACATTAAACCAGCACTGGCAAAAAACACACATAAATACACGAAAACATACTCGGAGGCACTAAATAAAAATCTGCAAAAGCAACAAAGACTTCCAAAGTAAACATCCAAGCAGCCTCCATACCCCAACACAAACCATGCAACACAAGTTCCCTGAAACGCTAATTCCACCTAAAACGCGGCCTTTTAGCACTTCTCTGGATCCCTAGTGATATCTGCATTGTTTACTGTACTTATTTCCTTGTTTCACTTGAAAGAAAGTTACTGTTTGTCATTTTTGCATTTAAGTTACCTGTAACACATTGCATTTAAGTTACCTGGCACTTGCTCACTAAAGCAATTATATAAGTCAGCTCTAAAAAATTAAAAGCACTACACCCTCACAAACTCCCCTTGAGTACCTTGTTCCCCATTGGCCCTTTTTTTCAATTATAAAGGAATTCCCAATACTATTCTAGCATGTCCAAAGGTCAGTTGTCAATCTCCTCTCCGGTCCAGCTGGTGAATCTGGGAATCTTGAGGCAATGTTACAACTGCCTCATGTACACAGACAACCCTCTCCTCCTCCCAACAAATTCCAACACATGTGAGAGATGCAACCATATAGCCAAACTGGAGGCTAAGCTCTCTCAACTCAGTACTGGCGTAACCAGTCAGGAGGAGAAGGAAACCACACTCACTACAATTCCAGTCTCACATAGACCTACCACGACAACAAACCAAACACATAAACACACAAAAACATACTCGGAGGCTCTAAATAAAAATCTGCCTAAGCAGCAGAGACCTCCAAAGCAGACACCCAAGCAACCGCTACCCCAAAACAAAACACGTGCAACACATAGCTCACAAAGCCAGTGTGCCAAACAGTCACAGCCCTTAAGGCTAAACAACACACCTGATACACTTGTAATAGGTGACTCTATCGTCAGGCACACTGACGTCCCGCTCACCAGGCTGAACAAGGAGAAGGTCACGGTGAGCTGCCTGTCGGGCTCTAGGATCCGCCACATAACACAAGCACTCAGGTCACTCCAAGGCAAGTACAAATATGACTCAGTCATTGTCCATGCTGGTGTGAATGACCTGAGACGTACCTCCCTGGACTACATGAAAAGAGACATAGAGGAGCTCTCTGAGCATGTAGCCCAGGCCGGTATGACCCTGACCTTGAGTAGCATCTTACCCTCACCAAGAATGATGCCACAATATGAAGACAAGATGATCAATTTCAACAATTGGCTTAAGTGTTGGTGTCATTCAAAGGGGATCCAATGCCTGTCAGCCTGGGATGACATGCTCGACAAGCCATGATGCTTTGCTAGGGACGGCTTGCACCTGTCACACCTGGGCTTTCGGATATTGGTAAAGGCTCTTGCTACCCCCATAGTGCCTTTTTAGGCAAGGCTCAAAGACAAATCCACCTCCATAGGTATCACAAGGGATAAGAAACTAAGAGTAATGCTACTCAACGCCAGAAGTCTAAACCTCAAGATGCATGCACTCGAAACTCTCCTTAGCATGGAGAACATCGATATCTGTGCAGTAACAGAAACCTGGTTCAAGGCTCCCGAGAGCACCCCAGCACTACCAGGTTATACCTCATACCATGCTTTTCGGCCCCAAAACTTGGACCGAACCACAAAAGGAGGGGGGAGTATCAATATTCGTCAAAGATACCCACACCTCCAGGTTGGTGGCACAGCACGAAGCATCAGAGACTATCCATGTGCAACTAACTGTGGGTAAAACTGCCTTCCAGTTTATAGCCTGCTACAGACCACCCTCCCAAACACAGGAACCCCACTTGGCCTTCCTGAGAATACTGGAAAATATGAAGGTCTCTCCAAACACAATTATATTGGGTGACTTCAACTACCCAAACATAGACTGGGAGCATTACTCTAGCTCCAACACCCTAGCCCAAAGGTTCCTAGAATTTATAAACTCAAATGCTATGGAACAACTTGTTACCACTCCCACAAGAGGGGAAAACATACTGGACCTGATCATCACCAACATGGGGACACTATGCTCCAGACCAGAAGTGTATCCCTCACTGGTAAGATCAGACCATAAACTAATCTCACTGGATATTCACATCCCGACTCCACCCCCTGCCCAGAAAACCACAGTGAAAAACTTCTCTAAAGCAAATTTCACATGCCTCAAAACCAAGGCAAAACCCTTCAAAGCCCCCGGGCCTGTGGAAAATACGGCCCAGACCGCAGAATCCTTTATAAACGCATTCTATGAACACCTTCAGGAATGCATGGATCATCACAATCCCAAATAAAACCAAGACCCAATCCTCCAAAGGCAGACGTCCTGTCTGGTGGACCCCAGCCATAAACAAACTATACAATAGAAGGAGGAAGCTACTACATGATAGAGCAAAATCCCAAAAAGGGAAGGCATCTCTGATCAGTATTAGCAAAAAACTACGGGCACTCATAAAATCGTCTAAGGCCAACTTCGAGAGAAAAATTGCACATGACACTAAGGATAATCACAAGGCTTTCTTTAGTTATGTTAGGAACCTGGGTGGGAATTCCCAGATATGCTCAGAATTAGTCCAAAATGACAAAAAATACACCGAGCCCACAGACATTGCCAACATCCTAGCTGACAGGTTCAGTGCAAACTTCTCCCCCCCCCCCACCAAAAGGGCAAATATCTATCCCAACAGAGTGCTGCCCCCCTGACATCTCAGATGCTCAGGTAAGAGCCACCCTCTCCAAAGCAAAAAACACAGCATCAATGGGACCAGATGGTGTCCCGGGCTGCGTCCTACATGAACTCCAAGAAGAGCTAAACCCAAACATAAAACTACTGTTCAATCTTAGCCTTACTACAGGGTATGTACCCAAAGAGTGGCGTACAGCAACAGTGGTCCCTCTCCACAAAGGTGGTGCCTCAACGGATCCTGGAAACTATCGCCCCATAAGCCTGACTAGCTTGGTCTGCAAAGCTATGGAAAGGATCATCATGGACCTCATAAATAAAGATATTGGGGACCTACAGACACTGGATCCTACCCAGTTTGGCTTTGTTAAGGGCAGATCCTGCCTCTTAAACCTGGTCGATTTCTTTGAAACAGTCACCAAGGCCATTGACGAGGGGAAGGTGGTCCACACAGCCTACCTGGACCTCGCAAAAGCCTTCGATACAATACCCCACTCGGGCATTATAGATAAGCTCACCAGCTTAAATATAAACCCCTATGTCACTAGATGGGTTGCAAACTGGCTCAAGGACAGAACCCACATGGTTAGAATTGCTGGAGCCATGTCAGACTCCAAACCAGTTACAAGTGGCATCCCACAAGGCTCAGTCCTGGGACCTCTCTTGTTTGGTATATATTTCTCGGCAGTACAGGCCAACACGGAAGGACTGTGGCTGACCAAGTTCGCAGATGACTGCAAACTGGGCGCCATAATCAACTCTCCAGCCAACACAAGCATCCTCTAAAAGGGCCTCATAGAAACAGACAACTGGTGCCAGAGCCATGGCCTCAAGCTAAACGCCAAAAAGTGTATAGTCATCCCCTTTGGCAAAAACAAAGTGCCCACAAATTACCACATAGGTGGTAATCCATTAAGTACAGAAGAAGTCATTAGGGACCTGGGGACCCAAGTTGATAGCAATCTCTCATTTGACAACCACGTGGCCAAAGTGGTTAGAAAAACATTTTATATAGCCCACCTAATCATGAAGGGATTCACATCTAGATCAGGGAGGTCATCGTGCCTCTTTACTCATCCCTCATCAGGCCCATAATTGAGTACAATTCCCTTTTGGGATGTACCTTACCAGACACCTGCAGCAACTGGAAAGACCCCAAAAGTACCTCACCAAGAGGATCAAAGGGCTCAAACAGATGCCATATGCTACCCGGTTAAAGAAACTCCAGCTCTACTCAGTGGCATACCGCCTGCTCAGAGGCGATCTGTGCCTGACGTATAAAGCCATGTCCAACCCGGAATTAATGGACATGCTGCACCTCAGAAAATCCAAATCCCATCGAGCTACGCTCGAGAGACTTGAACCTCAGCACTGAAATAAATAGGACATGCTGGAGGGACAGATTCATAACCCAGAGGCTCCCTTCACTCTGGAATAAAATCCCAGTCCAGGTTAGGCAGAGTCCCACATTGACTCTCTTCAACAGGAATCTTGATGAGTGGATGGGAGATCGTAGGTTTACCCCGGCTATCACTTCTGTGTCACTGTTAGACAGAGGCACAGTATACTAACCTCAAAAAAAGGCATAGCAAAATTAATTTAAAATGGGTGGTGAAAGCCAAACACACTCTGGCTAGGCTTATAAATGCCCTAGGGCAGATAGCCTAGTATGAACCTATGAACCTATGAACATACTTCACAAAACCAGTGTGCCACGCAATCATAGCCCTTAAGGCAAACTAACATACCCAACTTACTAGTAATAGGTGACTCTATAGTCACTAAGCTGAATAAGGGGAAGGTTACTGTTAGCTGCCTGTCAGGAGCCAGGATCCGCCACATAACACAAGCACTCAGGTCATTCCAGAACAAGTACAAATATGACTCTGTCACTGTCCATGTTGGTGTGAATGACCTGAGCAGTACCTCCCTGGACTACATGAAAAGAGACATGGAAGAGCTCTCTGATCACGTAGCCCAGGCCAGTATGACCCTGACCCTGAGTAGCATCCTGCCCTCACCAAGAATGATACCACGGTATAAAAAAAAATTATCAATTTCAACAATTGGCTAAGTTTCTGGTGTCATTCAAAGGGGATCCAGTGTCTGTCTGCATGGGATGACATGCTCGACAGGCCACACTGCTTCGCTGGAGATGGCTTGCACCTGTCACCCTTGGGCTTTCTAATACTGGCCAAGGTTCTTGCCACCCCCATAGTGCCTTTTTTAGGCAAGGCTCAAAAGACAAACCCATCACCGTAAATAGCACAAGTAACAAAAAACTGAGGGTAATGCTACTCAATGCCAGAAGTCTAAACCTCAAAATGCACACACTCGAGGCACTCCTCAGTATGGAGAAAATCGATATATGTGCAGTAACAGAAACCTGGTTTAAGTCTCCAGAGAGCACCCCAGCACTACCAGGCTACAACTCATACCATACATTTCGGCCATAGAACTCGGACCGAAATACAAAAGGCGGGGGCGTATCCATATTCATCAAGGATACCAACACCTCCAGGTTAGTGGCACAGCACGATGCTTCAGAGATCATCCACGTGCAACTAATAATGGGCAAAACTGCAATTCAAATTGTAGCTTGCTACAGATCACCCACCATGTCCCAGGACACCCATTCTGCATTTCTGGAAACACTGGAAAACATAAAGGTCCTACCAAACACCCTAATATTGGGTGATTTCAATTACCCAAGCATTAACTGGGAGAACTAATCAAGGACTAACTCCCTTGCCCAGCATTTCCTAGAATTTATAAACTCAAATGCCCTGGATCAACTGGTCACCACTCCCATCAGAGGTGACAACATATTGGACCTGGTCATCACCAATATGAGCGACCGGTGTTCCACACCAGAGTTCAACCCCTTGCTGGTTAGATCTGACCATAAACAAATAACTTTGGATATCCACATTCTGCCCCCACCCCCAGACAAGGAAACCACCATGAAAAACTTTTCAAAAGCAAACTTCACGTTACTTAAGACCAAGGTGGAAAGTTTCAAAGCCCCCATGCTAAAGGATAACGTTGTCCCAAGCTGCAAAATTCTTTACTAATGCATTCTATGGGTACCTACAAGAATGCATGGATCACGCTATCCCAAGCAAAACCAAGACTCACTCCTCCAAGAAAAGGAAAGCAATCTGGTGGACTCCTGCCATAAACAAGCTATACAATAGAAGGAGGAAACTAGTACAGAAAAGAGTAAAATCTCAAGAAAGGAAGACATCCCTGATCAGTATCAGCAAGAAACTACAATCCCTCATAAAATCATCCAAGGCGAGCTTCAAAAGAAAAATTGCCCAGGACTCCAAAGATAACCACAAGGCATTCTATGTCAAGAATCTAAGTGTAACTGCTCAGATCTGCTCAGTTAGTGCAGAATGGCACAAAATACACTGAACCGACTGACATCGCCAACATCCTGGCAGACAGGTTCAGCGCAAACTTCACCCCCCTCTCATCCCCAAAAGGGCCCATAACCATACCAGAAGAATGTAGAGCCCCTGAAATCACAGACACTCAGGTTAAAACAGCCCTCACCAAAGCCAAAAACACAGCATCAATAGGACCGGATGGTGTCCCAGGCTGCGTCCTACATGAGCTCAAAGATGAACTAACCCCTCACCTAAACACACTGTTCAAACTCAGCCTCTCCACAGGCTAAGTACTCATAGAGTGGCACACAGCAATGGTTTTTCTGCTCCACAAATTGGGGCCGCAACCAACCTTGGGAACTATTGCCCTATAAGCCTGACAAGCTTGGTCTGCAAGGCTATGGAGCGCATCATCATGGAACTCATTAACAGAGACATTGGGAACCTCCAAACACTGGACCCTACCCAGTTCGGCTTTGTTAATGGCAGATCATGCCTCGTAAACCTGATGGACTTCTTTGAGACAGTTACCAAGGCTATAGATGAGGGAAAGGTGGTACACACAGCCTACCTAGACCTCACAAAGGCCTTTGACATCATTCCCCATTCTGGTATTATAGACAAGCTCACCAGCCTGAACATAAACCCCTATGTCACAAGATGAGTTGCCAACTGGCTATGGACAGAACCCACATGATGACAGTTGCGGGAGCTAGGTCCAACTCTAAACCGGTTACAAGTGGCATTCCCCAGGGCTCAGGCCTAGGACCCCTCCTGTTTGGCATATACTTCTCAGAGGTACAGGCAAGTACAGGAGGGCTATGGCTGACCAGGTTCGCAGACGACTGCAAACTAGGGGTAATAATTGACTCTCTGGCTGACACAGACATCTTCCAAAAAGGTCTCACTGAAATGGATACCTGGTGTCAAAATCATGGCCTCAAGCTAAATGCCAAAAAGTGCATAGTCATCCCCTTTGGAAAAAAACAAAGTGCCCACAAACTACCACATAGGTGGTAGTCCCCTAAATATGGAAGACATAATAAGGGATCTGGGGACCCAAGTAGATAGTAATCTCTCCTTTGATAATCACATTGCCAAAGTGGTTAGAAAATCCTTCTACATGGCCCACCTAATCACAAAAGGGTTCGCATCCAGATCAAAAGAGGTCATTGTGCCCCACTACTCATCACTCATCAGACCCATCATAGAGTACAATGCCCCATTTGGGATGTACCTTACAAGATACCTGCAGCAGCTGGAAAGACCACAGAAGTGCCTCACCAAGAGGATCACTGGCCTCAAACAGATGCCCTATGCAGCTCAACTGAAGAAACTCCCGCTGTACTCGGTTGCATACCGCCTACTCAGAGGTAATCTCTCTCTGATATACAAGGCCATGTCCAATCCAGAATTGATGGACATGCTCCACCTAAAGAAAACCTTATCCCCTTGAGCCACACACCCTAGGGATATAAACCTCACCACAACAATAAATAGGAAGTGCTGGAGGGATAGAATTCTTTCCCAGAGACTTCCCATGCTTCGGAACAAGATTAGGCAGAGCTCCTCGCTAACACTCTTCAAGAGAAACCTTGACGAGTGGATGGGAAACAGAAAGTTTACCCTGGGGATCACTTCAGTGGCTCTGCTGGACAGAGGCACAGGGAACTTAATCTATGGGGGCGGCAAAAGCCAACACATTCTGGCTAGGCTTATAAATGCCTTCGGGCAGATAACCTAGTACCTACCTATGAACCTATGAACCTATCCTTACATGTTTTCGGAAGATCAGTTGTCAGATGGCTTACCGAAGCCATATCGGAATTTGAAGACTGAGAGTGAAAAAATCTAGCTACAATAAGGGCCCAATGATGTATAGTTCTGGCATTGAACAAAGCACAAAAGCGACAGCGGGGGGACATCGTTGTCTGGGCCTAAACAAGTGATGCAGTAAGAATGAAAGTCTTGGTGTGGTATTTGCTTTCCACAGGCGATACAATTAACTTTTTCTGACATCGATTAGAGCAAGAAAAAAGGTCCCCAATGGGGTACTTAGCTTTAGAAGACTTCAACTTCAATTCAGAAACAAAAACCTCAGGTAGCGGCCGACCGGCACTCTTGCAAACTGCTTCTACTTTGGCCTCCTCGGCAAGAAAGACTGATGAAATGGCATTGGCTGCCTGTTTTTATACCACTGATGACTTGACATCAGTCCTGGTGTGACAGCAACTGAAGCAGAAATACTAAGCCTCTGGTATTGGGGACGACTGAGGGCTCCCCTGGCATGGATAACCCAAATGTGATGACTGCAACAGTGAAACACGAAGAATATCTACTTTTAACTGATTGCAAAGTTTTGTTACCTGGCTGTTCTCTGAAAATGGGTTCAGTAAGCCAGATAGCTTCAAAAATCTGAATTAATTAAATAAACGTGATACTAGTACTTGATAATATTAACAAAAAAATGATTATCGACACTTTCATTCCATGTCAAGCAGGAGCTGCTGCTGAGTGCAGCTAATATGATGTTTGTTTCTCCATCACTTGTATTCTAGTGCTGTTAAAATAAAGTGGTATGGCTAATCCTCAAAGTCTGACAAGATAGAAATTCTGATGTTTTAAAACTAGTACACATCCAACATGAGTCATACTCATATAATATTAGTCAGAATTAACAATTTCATATTGCATGAGTCTTAATTTAAAAAGATATGCATAATTGTTTGGTAGATGTTCTGAGGTATTTATGTATTTGATGATGGGATTAGGCAGGCTGGTCCAAAGGGGTTTTGAGTCCATGAAGAACTGTTGTGCCTCAGGGATAGGTTAATACTAATATGGCATCTGATTCATTCCTGGTGCTGTTAATCACCACACTCTTTCATCTCCTGTAGTACTGCCTTTGCTAAAGTGAAAACTTGTGACCTTCTGCATATAAAAAGTATGCAGAATTGCAATTAAATGTAAATGTATCACACAACATACAATACTCAAACACAAATTATCAGCTAGGAATAAAGCACTAATAGAATTGTCTTCCATTTGTTCCAGCTAATTCAAAATATGAATTAGATAGATTATTTTTACTCCACTGTCCATCTCTATAAGGCTTTACATTAATTTTGATAAGCCTCCTTTGGAATACATGAGTTTAATCCTACTGGATATGGCTGAAACAGAATTAGCCAATGCAGCCCAATTAGGCTCAGCTGACTCCCATGTACATTGATATAAATTAATTATTAACTGAGACATTGCTGAACTGTGGGGTAATGATTTTCCCTTACCCCCAAGTCTGCATGACTTTGGAGACAGTATATTTAAAGACTGGAGTACTGTGGGGTGAGGATGTTTTCCCTTACCCCCAAGTCTGCATGATTTTGGAGATAGTATATTTAAAGACTGGAATACAGGGCTGTGGGATGGTTTTCCTGGCTAAAAAAAATCTGTGTTTTTAATGTTGTTATGGTAAAGTCAATGCTGGGCACTTTCAATATTATTTTTTATTATTTTGTAATTTGTTATAATTATATCCATAGAATTACTATGTATCATCATTATCACTGCAGAGAGAAATTATTTCTTCAAGATTTCCTAGTTTCCTGTCTGATGAAATGGATCAGAGACTGAGAAATTTGAATAATCTATCCAGCTATTCAGCTGTTATCTTAACATTTGTATAGGAATGTTTGTAATAATATATTGAAGTGATATTTTATTCCTTATTTCTGCCTCCATGGCGTGTTGGCATACACATTCTTTAAAATGATTTTAAATACTTCAGTTTCAAAGTTGATAATATTGCAGCTACTACATATTTATTGAGAAAGTCTTGGTCATTAAAGCAGTTTCTATTTTTCTGACACACTTACTACGGGCTTCATAAACTGATACATCCAAGACTTACCTTGAAATTGTCATAGTTAAGTAATAGGAATAAGCCCCGACATCCCAGGGAACACAGAAACTTCTCCCACAAGTAAAATACTTATTTTAGTTTTAGAATGTCAGTATACCTATGTTTTGGCATACTGTGTTTCATGGAATTTAATTATTACCTTGCTGTATACATCTAACGATTGTCAATAAGTTCCACTGCAACCATTCTTTAAAAAATTTGCCCGTGACCTTTCCTTCTCAAGTTATTTATTTTCATTTGGGAACACAGATTGCATTGTTGCTGAATAAACTCCACAATACATTGCAGTTTGTGAAGCTTGCGGTAATTACTCATCAGCAACTGATCGATACTGTTACTGCATTTTCATCGGTGACCTTTAGCAATCAGTCTTATTGTATAAAGATGTATTGAATATTTAATTTGTCATCAGTAAATAACTTATACCCATAATAATTTAAGTCATTTTTAAAAAAATCTGTTTACCTCTTTGATATTATTTGCCTCTTTATTTATTCATTTAATGCAGGCATGTTGGTTAGTCCATGGGGACCCATTATAGCCATGACCTGAGCCCAAGAAAATAACACATCTCCTTCACAGCAGAACAACCATATAATGACATATTAACAAATCACTGACCTCCTTCTTCTTAAAATCTGTACAGCATGGCAAGTAAGTGTTTCAGAATAATTACTGATCAATGGCTCAGTTTTAAACAAATTGTTAAAGTTGCTACGCACCAGTACTTCTCCAGCTAAATGTCTCAAACTTTCCATCAGAATAAAACAAAACAATCTCTGCACTCTTCCTGCTTACTTAAACTAACAGACTAGGTGATAAGTTCAGATCTCATAACGCTAACTGGGTAAAACGTCTGATTTAAATGACCATTTCAGTCATGTCCTGAGGCAAGAGGGAGTAACAGCATTATATCTAAATATATTTTATGAGGATCCTGGCAATAAAGCCCTGTACACAATGTACACATCTAGTACATTGTGTGCATCAGCTTAATAAATCTACAAAGGTCATGATATGTAACACAATAGGAAAGAGGTTATATCTTAGCAGGAAAATACAACAGCAATGCATCTGAATACTGAAAAAATGTCTTTACATGGTTTTGATTCAAATACTGCCAGTCATACAAATTTGCTACCTCACACCCATTGTAATATACTCAGGGTTATGAGAATGAAGGAAGGGGAGCTTATGCTGGCAAAAATATAGGTATAAACCACACCACCAACCCTGGAAAGGATGCCAGTCTGTGTCAATACATGCACAAACTCTGAAGTGCACAGCACTCCATAAATTTTGTCCAGTTACCTTGGGGTGAAAATAATTTTTACTGTCTGCTTTACCAAGTAATATTTTTATGTCATAGCACAGCAAGGATTTTTTGGAAAGTTATATTTGTGAAGGCGCCGAAAGAAGAAGTAACTTTATATTGCTCTCTGCTTATCTAATTTATTTTGTGCCAAAAACAACTGGCCAAAGTTACTAGCAAGAATGCAGTATAGTGTTCCATAGTTTAACAGCAGACAAGGATGTCATTATTATCCCATATCTGACATCTGGAAACCTCTTTCTTTTGATTATGTGACTAGTGCAAATTATTATGAAATGTTTATTTGCTTTATTTAATATTTTATAGGTGAGTTGATGCATTACCCAGAGAATATATCTATTTTCAAGTATGACCTGAAAGATTCCAGCATCTTATAAACAGAAATGTTATAGAAAGAAGAGAGAAAAATGGCATACTTAAGAATGCACAGTTGTATACATACAATGGAAGGAATGTGTAAAACAGGAAAAAATGTACAGATTCATGCATTAAAGGGCCAAAGTTAGATGCAATAGATTGTATAAGACTGGACTGAAATAAATAGGAGTCCTGTGAATATTGGGGGAGCCATATAGGAAATCGAAAAATGCACAAGCCTAGAAGTATATATGACTTCTCCCCTAGATTTTGATTAGTAGAAACTGTAACTCGAAGGGGAAGGAAATAACTGCACAATTGCACACCTGTGTGTGTGTGTGTGTGTGTGTGTGTGTGTGTGTGTGTGTGTGTGTGTGTGTGTGTGTGTGTGTGTGTGTGTGTGTGCAATCATGGTACTTAAAAATTTTGATGAGAGGGTCAGTATCATGGAGGCTCACTGATCTTTCAAATGTCATTTCTAAAATAGCTATCAACATAGAGGACAATTTGATAAGGAAGAGCAGAATTTCCTGTCCCTGCATGAAATCTCTGAAGGGGCTGAAGGAATTATATCAAGTAATTTTAATAGCCTTATTTCATACAAATTTGGATATTTCTAAATTCGGCCAATATTCCCCATACTTTTCTCTGAATATTGATGTTTATATAGGTAACTCTGTAACAAGTTACAAAACCATGAATTTATAGTCTGATAACTAAATTTATTTAATTATTTGCTTACTTATATTGAGTGGCTTAGTCCTACTAGGCATGGTCTCTTTTCAGGGAAGAGCTAAAGTCAAATTCATACTGACTACAAATAATTATGTTGGGAAACAGAGGACCTTCACCTTAACTTTATACATGAATAAAGATTTTTCTTCACTAGTGCAGTGCAAAGTAGTTTGACCTCAGGAGCAATGAGACATGAACAGCAATTAATCATAAAGCTACAAGGAACGTACTGGGACCAGGAATGGAAAAAGTGGATATGAAGATGTTAATAGCATGCTGGATAGAAGGTGTTTGGTAGGGATATTATATACATAAAGAATAATTAACATGCTTATCTTTTTTATTTCTTGGACCTGCAATAAATATAGATCTTAATGATTGCCATCAGTCTTGATTCACTACAGATTTACAGTAGTGTTCTTATTAAATGTAATTAAAATAGAAAAAAAAAACATTAGCTTGGTTTGTTTGGGCGGGGGGAAGAGACTGGGTCCCTTATACCTCCCTTCGTCAGTTGTACAGAAATGCAAAGGCTGTCATGAAACAAATATATAAAGTAACCTGGTCATCAAATTAATACTGTTGATGCCTTTTTAAAGACTTGGTTCTAGTGTAATGTTTAAGGTAAAATGAATATTTGGAATAGTTAAGGGGAATGCTAATCTCACCCCCCCAACACGCATGTGCGCGCGCACACACACACACACACACACACACACACACACACACACACACACACACACACACACACACACTCACAAATCAGACATGTTAGTGTACCTGGAAGCATTAGTCAAGGCCTGCTGCTGGTAATATGCAGCAAAGTATTTTCATATAGCACAGAAGGAATGATGGGCTGCAGTAAAACTTACTTATGCCAGGAATCAATTGATAATTAGTATACCACTGAGTAAATGCTACTGCAAGTAATTTAAACAAAAGGTTCTTCCTAGCTCTCATAGTGCTATGACAACTGCATATGTGCCAAAGGCAATTAAAGGGCAGATTCCATGCCAAACGTTATAATAAGTTTCAAAAATTAAATGAATCCTTTACAGATAATATCAGGACATGAGCCATGGTGATGAAAAGCAAAAGTGGAACGAGAGGTTTAAAGAAGTGGAGGGCATGGGCTGACAATGGTAGCAAGGGAAGAATATAATAAAGCTTTAAATATGATTGGTCAAAGGAGGTAGCTGTCTGGTGCAAGCTCTAAAGGGGTGCAATCTGCAAGTGTCAGTCATGTACACTTGAAATGCTGGCATTGATTTATGAAGCTGCAATTATATTGTGACTTCATACAACTTTGGAATGAAGAGGTCACACTCGCACAAGGTGCTGGATCACCCAACTGTAGTTCTGCAACATAGGATATTTTAGAAAGTTATACATTTCAGCTGTACACACAAATATGAGAAGTATGGTTCAAAGTGGATAGTACTGAAAGTGCATTGTTAGTAAAAGCCTTAAGGATGGTGATTGATTCTAACTAGCCTAAACCATCAAAGACAGAGCAAGAACAGACAGTGTCAAAGGTCAATAAGGAAATGTGTTGCATAACCACATTGGCAGACTCTAAGAACAATGAGGCTATTTTCCCCTCAGAGAGTATTCTGTACAGTTCAAAAGGTTATTCAGGAAAAAGGAAACCAGTATAGTAGAAAGAATACACAGGCCACCAAAATCATTAAAGTGATGGAAAGGTTAAGGTATGCAGCCAGATCTATACTTTCTTTAAGAATGTCAGGAAACTTAAAAGATGAAATGGCTAAGTTTGAAAGAAAAGGGCAAGGAGGATGGTACAGGTGTTAGTATAAGGGGCACACTTCAAGATGGATGCAAAAAGGTAATTTAGAGAGAGGATGATAGGTAACTGAAACACAGAACACAAGATAGCGGTGGAGAAGAGAACACCAAAGAGCTTCAAGGGAGGGGGAGGCAAATGAAAAAGAAGGGTTAGAATGTTTGAGGGAGAGGCAAATGCACATGATTAGCTGCCCTACAAAGACATCCTGGATAGGCCAATGCCTTCTTCTGCGCCATCCAAGTACTCATGTGTACATTTATATGAATATAAAGCTCCAGTTATACTGACATTATGGGCTGTGCTAAGAAGAATATCTTGTTGGGAGCCAGCACTAATGATAACCTCACAAGCCTAAGTCTTTAAGGAGAACAAATTAGCTTTCAGCAGTGAGAAATATACCTTAAGTTGCAGAAAATGGGATAGGTGCTGCACATTTTTTAACATAACAGTACTTATTAACACACAGGTACATATTAACAGAGCAATAAACTTTCCTCAAATTAAAGCCAGAGATCAAGACAAGAGCCACATGATAAAACTGATGCCTAAAATGTAAAAGTACACCTCTCCAAAACATTATACTAAAGGAATCTAATGTGCATTTCACAGAATTTCCCTGATTTCATAGAATGTCCCTAATTTTGCTTCATATTTTTCATCTATTACTCATAAAATTTATGTTTTCCTAAGAAATTGTTGAAGACTGGGGTCATTAAATAATGACAGACATTTGGGATTTAAACCTCATATCATTCAGAAAATGCATGCTAATTCAAAACCTGTTATTCCAGCAACTTTCTAAGTATACAAAAAACATATTTTAAATGTGTCCCTGATTTTGGGCCTTTGTCCTCCATTATTTTTTTAGCTTTGTCTGTGATGCTTGAACCTAAAAAGTTGGGAGAAATGATCTGATCACCTTAGCCATTTTACTTAAGATGGACAGAAGGTATATCAGGGACAGGCATAATGTTTTCATGCATCTAAAGATAGTGAAAATGCCACATTGTGTTGGCTTAAGGGATTAAGCAAAAACTTATAAAATTATAACAGTTGAAAAAAATACCTTATTCAGTCAACCTTTTGTCAGACTTACAAGGGCATGAAAGTTCTGTTTTCTTGACTAATGCCATGACTAAAATTACTCTGAAGTGAGGAAAGGACCTATACTTTATTTGTTACTACAGGAGGATTTAATAAACGTGGTTGTAAAAATACATTTTTCTACATGAGATGAGCAAATATATATTGGGTGTGTTTTGTGTCATAGAGGCAAACTCAGGATGCAACTAGAAGGGCAACTAATATCATAACATAGTTTCACTCTATACCAACAGACAGATAGTGGTTCTGAGTCTAGATATTGCAAAAAGAATTTGATCTATCACCTCAATTTTCTCTTAATTTTTATCCCACAGATCTAAGCATGGTACACTATATTGTTTGGGCTAAACAAAGTATGAAAGGGTACTGCAACAGAACAGGGCTCTGCTGGTGCTGTCTTTCTTAAACAATAGGTGGGTACTTCATTAACAGATTTTTAAGGAGCCACTTTAAATAGATGTTATTTTCACTCATACCTCTCAACTGTACAAATTTTCACACAATGTCCAGATTTTGTTTCATAGTTTTGGTCCATTTTTCATAAAACTGTGATTTTTCTGGGAAAACATTTCTAAGTCATTAAAGATTTAAGCCAGAAAATAATGACAGATATTTGAGTTTTTAACCTTCAGAGAAAATTCATGCTAAAACAAAACCTGTTATTCTATTAACTTTCTAAGTTTGTATAAGCAATATTTAAAAATTGCCCCTATTGTTGGGCCTTTTCCACCCATTATTTATGGCTTTATCCAGATATCTTGCCCTAAGAGATTGAGAGGTATGTTTTCACTATGTGGATCAATTACATGCCTGAGGAAAACTACAATGAAAGATCTGCCCCCATGAAAAGGACAGATAAAGCCTTAACTGTTTTCTTGCTGATCCAGACTTAGTTAGTGGCCCAGGTGCTACAGAAACTTACCAAGAGATATTGAACAACTTACAGGCTTAGAGGTGTGCTTCATACATCCATGGCTGTGGAGTGTGAGACCATTGAAAGAATGTTTGTACTATAGCCAGGAGTGAAAACGTGTACTCACTTTAAAATTGGAATAGTGAGCAATGCTATTTATTTGGCAGCCGTTAGGGCCATATAAGTATCATAAAATCTCTTAACCATTAGCTTCTCCCCATAATGTAAATAGGAGCACCTGGTTCTTACCTTTCCCTTCAGGTGTCCCCTGATTAAAAAAAAATTAAAGGAACTAAGGGGTTTAGAAGAAATGATGCTATATGGTTACAGAAGATACAGGAAGCAAAAATAAATAAATGAATAAAATAAACTGTAAACAATATTGTTTTTGTTATTTCCATTTGTCTTATTAAGTTATTTATAAATACTGGTGGGAATAAAATTAAATCACTCCTCCTAAAAAATTACCAGATTTTATATTTGCTGGTTTCTCATAAATTAATTTAAAATTATTTTCAAATGTTTTAATTTAATAATTATCCTAATATATTCAGGCAATCTGCTCAAAATTCTGCGTTCTCATTCAATACCAACTGTCTTCACTTTGGAATGACTGTGTAATCCACAATCTTAAGTCATATCCTAGATTTATTGTCCCTTTTTATCTTTTCACATTGAGACAGTTAAAAGATAATAGATATTCATCCTCAAGCAGCTTTTCTTAGGTCTCCTCTTATCTTTATAGATAACAGTGCATTTTTTCATAAGGATAGTCTTTTCTTGTATATATAATTACTTCGTTTAACAATGCTACCTGCCAGTTTCTATTAGATCTCATCTATCTTTAGCTTCTGTACCATCCTGTGAAGTGCATAAATGTAAATACTTTTCCTTTTCAATTAAACTAGTTACAGACTCCCAAGGGCAGTAAGCATTTGCATGTGGGTGTCACAGTGAATAGCAGGTTGACCTAAAACATGCACATTGATAATATCCAGAGAAGGACATCAAGAAATATGGGAGGTAAGGTTCTCAGCTCTGCTAACACCAGAAGAACTGATGTCAGTATTTTTATAAAAAGAAATGAGTTAAACACAAATGCCCAAATCCCCGAAGAGTCAAGGCCATGCAGTGGAATTTGTGTTCCAAGAAATAGTGCTGCCAGAACTGCAGTCTGAGCCACACTCCAAATAAAGAATGAGAGAAACTGTATGAAACTGATACTGCCTGATCCCTTCCACGCTGCTAATGACAGATAGTGTAATTCAACAAAATTCTGTGTGAAAAACTGCATTACCTTGCCGAGGCTAAGTCTGACAATCACCAAAGGTCATCCAAGTCCATATTTGGAGGATAATTGGCAGACCTCTTCATGGACTGGCACCAGGAATGAATGACACAGACAAAGCAACATGGAAGGGTGGTGTGAGGAGAAACACAAGGATGGACATGGACAATACAGACAATACAGGACACTAAGAGTGAACTGTGCTGATACCACAGACAGCGTGAATCATCTGGTTCACATATGGTGGAGCAGAGGGGCTGGGAGAAAGATAAATGTACCTATTCTACCAGCATGGTGACAGTAGCAGTATACATTTCCACCTCACTTACATTGCTTGTATTAAAAAATAACAGTGTAGGTGTGATGAAATATTGAAACAGTTACGAGCAAGCAATTTGCATAAGAAACACTATTGCTTTGTCTTTTGAAACAGTGGGGGGTAGCTGTCTGCAGTGGGCCATAATAATGTTTCCAAACCTAGCAATGTCTTATATATTTTACATCTAAGACCATCAATAGCCTTTAACCCACCCCATACATATTTAATACTGTTAACTGCCTTCCTTTCATTAAATATTTCTTCTTATGCCTTTACCCTGCCTGTGCCTCCAATTTCTGATTATTTTCATGCTATATTTCTTAATTGTTTGTCCATTTATACAATTTTGGCCAATATTCTGTAATCATGGTGTAGCTCCCACTGTATTTCATGTAGAAGTAATAGACTGTAGTTTTCCATTACACCACAAGGTGGAGCTCCTTTTCAGGGATATAAAAGACAATTTTGAAAGTGAAAGAGGATTCTGAAAGGCTAGCTGAAGGAGGAAAGACTGAAACATGTAGCTGAAGGGAAAAAGGGCCTTGCAGCATGACTGGATTTTCCTTTTTAGTGTTTTGGGACATGGACGTGAAGTAGCAGATTGTGTCTGTCTCTTGCTTAAATCCTGGATATGGTATTTTGTGGAATCAGGAGAGAAGACTGAAACCAGTAGTTCCATGCCTGCTATGATTCAGCAATGAAAGGAGTTCCCTTGGGCCTAGTACCGAGAAACCATAGATGATTACCAGAGTTCTGGTAGGTGATTTTCTGCTTTTCTCATCAGAGGAACCATGGCGCCTGGTCACTAGGATATTCTCGATGGAGTGGTGAAGGCTCTGGCCATCATTTTACATTTTTATATGATTGTGATTTCCTCCATTTTAATGCTTTGTGGATTACAAATAACTGGGATCCACATGAGCTCCAACTTGGGTCCCATCATGCCAGCAGCAAGACTGTAAGTAGTCACTGACCAGTGAACAAGGTATAATCGAGTGTTTCATAGTTGGTCTGTTTAGAATTGATTAAGGGGGTAGAGGGTGTTAGTACTGCTGAATGACATTGCATTCTCTCATATTTGTATTGTGACACTATAAATCTTTATTGTTCAATGATAATGCATTTTGCCATGTTAGTACTGCTGCCTTAAAGAATCTTTACTGTTTAATGACATTGCATTTTCTCATATTTGTATTGTTGCATTATAAAGCCTCATTGTTCAATGATATTGCATTTTGCTCGTGTTAGTACTGCTGCCTTCAAGAATTTTGCTGCTCAATGACATTGCATTCTTTCATATCTGCATTGTTGTATTATGACTCTTTTATTGATTAATGGCATTGGATTTTTTCTTGTGTTTGTATTGTTGCATTATAAAGCTTTACAGCTCATTGATATTGCCTTCTTTGTGTATGTTTGAATGTCAAGACCTTCTTCTGTTGAGTTCTGGGGAAGAGGGTGAATGTATGTTTTCACTGCATGTATATTCTCACCTTGCCTTATTGCTAACTGGTGCACTGTTGAAATAATTTGTTTATGGTTGTGCTATTGCCTTTTTAAACTAGATGAGTCACCTAGAATAAAATCTGTCCCTCTTGCCACCTTGGTGTGTTGGGCCTAATAAGGGTGTCACCAGAGTCAGGTAGGAAGGAACCCATATCTCTTCAGCTACACCTGTGGGTGTGCTACATCTGGGGGCTTGTCTGGGATTTCCTGTACTTCCTTGGACTCCACCTTATTCCCCTGTATGTGTGGAAAGCAAATCCAGCAGAAACATGAACCCACAAGTAGCCGCTAAGTGGTGCAAACAGCACAATGCTCAGTCAGAGCATTGCTTAGTTCTGGTGTTGCCAGGGATCACATGGACTGATATGCAAATACATCAAGTCACAGGATCCTTGCCAGTTGTGGGGTGTGGAATTTTGTTGGACAGCACTGCGGACCCTATGGAGCAGAGCACATTGGCCTTATTAGTATGGAAAAGTCCTTTAGTGTATGAACACATACCTTTGAGTGTACAAATTTCAGGTGAGAGTGCAGTCCGTGTGGTAATCCCTGAGAAGTGTACTACCACAGCAACGGAGAAATTACCTGTGGAAGCTATCCAAGTAGGTCAGAACCTTACACCAGAAGTGGCAGCTTCACCGCCCATAAATACTATAGGGCCTGAAGTTGAATGCTTTGGGAAGTATTGTAGAAAAATGCTTAAAGCCTACACAACCATTCACTGAGTTTGGCTACTGCAAATTGTGTTTCTTTTCTGGCAAACAGCCCACACCTCAGGGATAGGAAGATTTTGAATCCTGGATGGATCAGGCTTTACAAGCCCTAGAGGAGTGGGATATCCCAGAATCTCAGAAGAAGCAGCGGATAGCTGAAAGTCTAAAGGGATTATCTGCGGATACTATAAGCAACTTAAGGATGGGTAAGAAAGATTGCATGGCCAAGGACTATTTAGGAGTACTGCAGGATGTGTTTGGAAGGACCAAGAGGGCTGCTGACCTACTGTATCATTTGAACATACATACCAAGAAGTTGGTGAGAAACTATCTGATTGCATTAAGCAATTAGATAAAATGCTCCACCAGATCATCCTAAAGAAGGGGGTGGATCTGAAAGTAGCTGACCAAGTACGGATCAAACAAATTTTACAGGGAGCTCAAGCTATGGATCCCATTGTGTGGAAAATGAGGATGAGAAATAGGGAAGAAACTCTAACTTATTCTCAGTTGGTCAAAGAGGTGAAGAAAGAGGAAGCCCTATTGGAAGCCAAATCACAGTGTTCAACAGCAACTAAAACAGTGAGTGAACACCAGCAGGAGCCTATAGCTGTGCTCACTACTCAAACTGGAGTCATGGCCCAGAGTGTCCACAATGTGCAGGTGTCACAGTTGCAGATGCAGGTGTCTTCCCTGACAGACGCCATAGCTCAAGTCACTAAGACAGTTGCAGAATTGCAGAAAGCCATGGTAACTTTAGCTGAAGGGAGGAATACATCAGCTAGAACCTCCATGAAAGGACTCAGGGAAGAACCAAATCAGCCAATGCTCAGAGTTCCTACTGGATTTTATTTTCTCTGTGGAGATGCAGGGCATATAAAGCGACAGTGTCCTAATGCAGAGAACTTAAAAAGAGTGAATGAACTATTATTTGCTAGTGCAATGCAGGGAAACTTCAAAGGACCTCAGTGAAGGAGCCAGCTGAGTGCCCAATTACAAAGAGCTCCATAAAATCTAACATCAAGAGACAGCATCCTGGATTGCCTTTCCACACTAACCCTTGTAATAGGGGAGAGAGACTATCTACTATGCACACTTCTAGCTCATCTGAGGTGAACAACTGAATTGGAAAGCCATCTCAGCCATAATCTCAGCATCTCAGACCACAAAGCGTTGCTAAGCAAGAGTCTTATCCATTAAAATGGTGAGGTCAACCAGCTGTACCTCAACCACATGCTGACTGCCGTACAGCTGAACAACACCGGAAACAGAAACTACCCAATGGCCTACTGGGACTGTCCCCTGTCATGTCAGTAAAAATAGAAGGAGTGTATAGTAAAGCACTGTTGGATACTGGTGCACAAATCACCATTCTGTACAGAGACATCTACCAAAAATACTTAAAGCATTTGCCACTTGAAAAGTTAGAAGATTTGGAGATCTGGGAGCTAAGTGACATGAAGTTCCCTTATGATGATTATGTCTCACTCAAGTTAGAATTTTCCACTTCAGTTGTTGGGTCAACAGAAGTTTTTGAAACACTCGTTGTGTGCCCCAGGCCAAAAGGAAATGATTCAGCATCTATTTTAGTGGGGACAAATACTAACCTTGTCAGAAGAATGCTAAGGCCTCAGTTGACCCAGAAACACCCAACACTACATCCTCTCCAATATTCAAGAGCCTATGCTTCCTCCTGCTGAAGGAGAGGAGGACAGTGATGATGACTGGGGTTTCGGTGGACTTTTTTATGAGGATGTTCAAGACCTCGTGAGCTGTAATCTCAATATAAATGCACCAGAATTCATTCCTTGTCATTTCTAGCAGCCCAGACCTAACAATAGACTAAGTAATGCTTCTGTGCCTCTTGCAGAACTGATATTGATGGAGGTCCTGCTATGCAAACTTCAGAAAATAGTGCTGAGGATAGTCATACCATTATGGAAAATGAAAGTGAAGTTATACAAGAGGAGATCTTAGAAGTAGACAATATGCCTACTGAAGAACTGGACACTGAATGGGATGTGAGTGACAAACCTTCCAAGCAAAATTCCTTAGCTGTCTCTTCCAGACCAAAAATGCAGAGACTTATTTGGCTCCTACAGAGACTTACCTATAACAGTTTGGGACATAGTACACAGGAACTTGTGACCACAGCTCATCGGAGGGTCTGCGCTCATAATCCCTATGCCTCCTACTCCAGTGGTGACACCCCATCCCAAGTTAAGCATAAGGCTGATTACCCTTGGTGGAATGTACTTTTTGAATGCAAAAATATTGTTCAGTTGATGATGCATTAGTCTTCTTCTTTCAGCTGCTCCCATTAGGGGTCACTGTAGCGGATCATCTGTTTCCATTTCTTCCTGTCCTCTACATCTTGCTCTGTCACACCAACCACCTGCATGTTCTCTCTCACCACATCCATAAACCTTATCTTAGGCCTTCCTCTTTTCCTGTTACCTAGCAGCTTCATCCTTAGCATCTTTTTCTCAATATACTTTGCATCCCTCTTCAGCACATGTCCAAACCAATGTAATCTTGCCTTTCTGGCTTCATCTCCAAACCTTCCAACCTGGGCTGAACCTCTAATATACTTATTCCTAATCCTGTCCAAGCTCATCACACCCAGTGCAAATCTTAACATTTTTAACTCTACCATGTCCAGCTCTGACTCCTGCCTTTTTGTCATTGCCACTGTCTCCAGCCCATATAACATAGCTGGTCTCACTACCATCTTGTTGACCTTCCCTTTCACTCTTACTGGTCCTCGTCTGTCACAAATCACTCTTTACACTCTTCTCCACCCACTCCATCATGCCTGTACTCTCTTCTTCACCTCTCTTTCACACTCACCATTACTCTGAAATGTTGATCCCAAATATTTAAACTCATCCACCTTCACTACCTCAACTTCCTGCATCTTCACCATTCCTCTATCCTCCCTCTCATTCACACACATATATTCTGTCTTAGTCCTGCTGACTTTCATTCCTCTTCTCTCTAGAGCATACCTCCACCTCTCCAGGGTCTTCTCCACCTGTTCTCTACTCTCACTACAGATCACAATGTCATCTGCAAACATCATAGTCCACGGGGACTCCTGTCTGATCTCATCTGTCAACCTGTCCATCACCATTGCAAAGCTGATCCTTGATGTAATCCCACCTCCACCTTAAATGCATCCATCACTCCCACCGCAGACCTCCCCGCTGTCACACTACCCTCGTACATATATTGTGCCACTCTTACATACTTCTCTGACACTCCCGACTTCCTCATACAATACCACAACTCCTCTCTCAGCACCCTGTCATATGCTTTCTCTAAGTCCACAAAGACACAATGCAACTCCTTATGACTTCTCCATCAACACTCTCAGAGCAAACATTGCATCTGTAGTGCTCTTTCCTGGCATGAAACCATACTGCTGATCACTAATCATCACCTCCCTTCTTAACCTAGCTTCCACTACTCTTTCCCATAACTTCATGCTGTGACTGATCATTTTATTCCCTCTGTAGTTACTACAGCTCTGCACATCACCCTTATTCTTAAAAACTGGTACAAAAACACTTTTTCTCCATTCCTCAGGCATCCTCTCACTTTCCAAGATTTCATTAAACAATCTAGTTAAAAACTCCACTGCCTTTTCACCTAAACACCTCCATGCTTCCACAGGTATGTTGTCTGGACCAACAGCCTTTCCATTCTTCATCCTCTTCATAGCTATCCTTACTTCCTCCTTGTTAATCCACTGCACTTCATGATTCATTATCTGCACATCAACCAACCTTCTCTCCCTCTCATGCTCTTCATTCATCAGTCCCTCAAAGTACTCTTTCCATCTGCTCAACACACTCTCCTTGCTTGTGAGCATGTTTCCCTCATCATCCTTTATCACCCTTACCTGCTGCACATCTTTACTAGCTCGGTCCCTCTGTTTAGCCAATTGGTACAGGTCCTTTTCTCCCTTCTTAGTGTCCAACCTTTCATACAACTCTTTATATGCCTTATCCTTAGCCTTCGCCACCTCTCTCTTTGCCATGTACCTCATCTCCTTATACTCCTGTCTACTTTCTTCATCTCTCTGACAATCCCACTTCTTCTTCACTAACCTCTTTCTCTGTATACTCTCCTGTACTTCCTCATTCCACCACCAGATCTTCTTGTCCTCCTTCCTCTTTCCAGATGTCACACCAAGCACCTTTCTAGCCATCTCCCTTACTAGCTCTGTTGTAGTTACCCAGCTATTCGGTAACTCTTCACTGCCACCCAGTGCCTGTCTTAACTCTTCCCTGAACACCACCTCACAATTACCCTTTTTCAATTTCCACCATTTGATCCTTGGTGCTGACCTGACACTTCTCCTCCTCTTCTTGATCACCAATGTCATCCTACAAACCACCATCCTATGCTGCCTAACTACACTTTCCTCTGCCACCACTTTACAGTCTCCAACCTTCAGACTGGCCCTTCTACATAAGATATAATCCACCTGTGGGCATCTTCCTCCACTCTTGTATGTCACCCTATGTTCCTCCCTCTTGTTAAAATACATATTCACCACAGCCATGTCCATCCTTTTTGCAAAATCCACTACCATCTGACCTTCTGCATTCCTTTGCTTAACACCATACCTACCCATCACTTCCTCATCCCCTCTGTTCCCTTCACCAACATGCCCATTGAAATCTGCACTAATCAACACTCTCTCACCCTTGGGTACAGTCATCACCACTTCATCCAACTCACTCCAAAATGTTTCTTTCTCATCCATTGCACACCCAACTTGTGGAGCATATGCACTAACAACATTCATCATCACACTCTTAGCAAACTGTTCCTTCAGGATCATTAGTGTCTGTAAATATTTTCTGCTAATCTACCTTTGACTTGTGGGGACCCAAGATTTTCAAGTGGGGGAGTGTGTAGCTCCCACTGTATTTTATGTAGAGGTAATAGACTGTAGTTTTCCATTACACCACAAGGTGGAGCTCCTTTTCAGGGATATAAAAGACAATTTCAAAAGTGAAAGAGGATTCTGGAAGACTAGCTGAAGGAGGGAAGATTGAAACATGCAGCTGAAGAGAAAAAGGGCCTTTTAGCATAACTGGATTTTCTTTTCTAGTGTTTTGGGACAGGGAAGTGAAGTAGCAGATTGTGTCTGTTGCTGAAATCCTGGATGATGGTATTTTGTGGAATCAGGAGAGAAGTCTGAAACCAGTAGTTCCACACCTGCATCAGCAAGGAAAGGAGTTCCCTTGGGCCTAGTACCGAGAAGCCATAGATGATTACCAGCATTCTGGTAGGTGATTTTCTACTTTTCTCATCAGAGGAACCACAGTGCCTGGTCACTAGGATATTCTTGATGGAGTGGTGAAGGCTCTGGCCATCATTTTATATTTTTATAAGATTGTGCCCCCCCTTTAATACTTTGTGGATTACAAATAACTGGGGTCCATATGAGCTCCAACATGGGCCCCATCATGCCAGCAGCAAGACTGTAAGTAGTCACTGGCCACTGAACAGGGTATAATAGGTGTTTCATAGTTGGTCTGTTTAGAATTGATCAAGGGTGTAGAGGGTGTTAGTACTGCTGAATGACATTGCATTCTCTCATATTTGTATTGTGGCACTATAAATCTTTATTGTTCAATGATAATGCATTTTGCCATGTTAGTACTGCTACCTTAAATAATCTTCACTGCTCAATGACATTGCATTTTCTCATATCTGTATTGTTGTATTATGACTCTTTTGTTGCTTAATGACATTGCATTTTCCCATGTTTGTATTGCAGCATTATAAAGCTCTACTACTCATTGATATTGCCTTCTTTGTGCATGTTTGAATGTCAAGACCTTCTTCTGTTGAGTTCTGGGGATTTTCATTGCATGTATATTCTCACCTTGCCTTATTGCTAACTGGTGCACTGTTGAAATAATTTGTTTATGGTTGTGCTATTGCCTTTTTAAACTAGATGTGTCACCTAGAATAAAATCTGTCCCTCTTGCCACCTTGGTGATTTGGGCCTAATAGGGGTGTCACCAGAGTCAGGTAGGAAGAAACCCATATCTCTTCAGCTACACCTGCAGGTGCGCTACAGTGGCTAAGCATTATTTCTCATCTCCATTTACTTAAGGTTCTTTCTGTTGCCTTTGTTAATAAGAGCTGTATTGATCATCTACAGGTATCCTGCTTGTACATCCAATGTTTACATCGCTCATTAAATACCCTTCCTACAGATGTTGACAAAAATCAAAACTAACTAATCTGTACACAGTGTACTGCCTCTTCTCAAGCTGTAAGCTGCATTTAAACACATTTTCTGTCAATTCATTGCTATAACTTATTCACTTCTTCCTTTGCTTCTTTCTCTTTCTACCTTGACCCTACTCTCCTTTTTTCTATTGCTGCATTTTCCCCACGTCTTTTTTACATATTTTCATATATGTATTAATATATTGTCTGTTTCTCCTATTACATTTCATTTTTTATCCAATAATTCTTTGACCTGTAAATTATCTTCCTCTCCAGCTAAGAAACCAGTGACACCACTTATATTTTACTCTCACTGCATGGTTTTGTTTTCTCTACCAATGTACAATGTTATTCTGAGTTTCTATGAAAAATATCTTGTTATCTTTGCATTGTCTTTCTTCTTCTCTTTTTTCAACTGTGTCATGAACAAGTATTTTCCATTTTTCATAACTCATCTTTTCTAGTATTTTCTCTTCTTGTGTTATCCACCTGTCTTTCCAGTTGTCATATAACCATTGCATTCCTTTGTGGTCATAAATGTAAACACTAATTATTTCTCTTTACTTCTGCAAAATATTCATAGTCATGTTCAATATTTGTATTCAGCATTCTTGACACAATATTGTAAGAAAGAGACATACAATACATACAGTCCCTGTCCCTGTCATTAAAACCTGTAACTTCCAAAAATATAATGACTTGTTACTCCTAATCCTGTTCTTATATCTCTCTCCCTCTTGTAAAAGCTATACATTACTTATTATCACTTCACAAGGTCTCATATATGATCATTGTTTAGAGCTGCCTTCCCTCTTCCTGTTTGTTATTGTGTAGCTAATATATCTGTTTCTGAACAAACAACCTCATCCTTAAAATACTGTCTTAGTGCACTACTTCAGACAAAATCCGGAGCTCTCTTCACCATATGCTTCATGACCCTGTGTTAGTCTGTCACCATCGTTCACATCTCTGCAGCCCATTTCTTCTGAATACATTATTTCCCAATTTGTCTACCTTAGTATATCTTGCACTCATGTCTGTTGTTACCTCCCACGTTTGCCACTATTGCCGTACTCTACCATCCACTTTCTGAAAGCCAACCTAACCTACCTTCCTCCCCTCCCATTCTACAGAAATTTGTCACAGGCCTCCTTCATCTTCTTTGCCTCCTTTACCATGAAGGGGTCATAATATTGTCTTTCCAGAGCCAGCTCCATGGCATGACGATCCTGGTGTTGGAGGACCTGAAACTGGGTGATACTATTAAGGGGCTGATGAGCACTTCTCTGTGAGGGAGTAGGTTGTTACAGTGATGTAAATGCACATTGCCATCCACAAAAGGTGTAGGTTAGATTTTCTAAATACAGATGAGCAGCACTCTGCAACATAATTAAAAGGGTTCAAGTGGGTAGGGCTTCTGTGTAATTCTCCAGTCTGGGAACAACTCCTGTCTTCCCTTCATTACAGGAGGTTTTGGCCTGGAGGTATGAAGCCAGTCCCACAGGATATTGTTACAAGGGAGGCTCCATGGTGTATGGACCTGTTGAAAGGAGATGTAAATGAAGTGGACAAAAAACCTATACAGCTGCCTGGATGATGAACCTGCATAGTCAGCTCTTCTCACATTGTGACTTACCTCTCAACTGTACAAATTTTCACAAAATGTTCAGATTTTTGCCTCATATTTTTGATCTGTTTCTCATAAAATTGTAGTCTTTTTGGCAAATCACTGGCAAATCATTGAGGGCTGAAGTCAGAAAATAATGACAGACAATAGAGTTTCAGATTTCATATCCTTCAGAAAATACATGTTAATGCAAAACCTGTTATTCTATCAACTTTATAACTTTATAAGAGCAGTATTTAAAAAGTATCCTTATTTTTGGGCCTTTGTCCCCCCCCCCCCCCCATTATTTAAGGCTTTGTCTAGCTTTCTTGCTCTAAGAGGTTGAGAGGTATGAATGACAGTCTGTAACAGACTGTTATGATGGAGGAACAAATAGGCCTAAGACCTGTAGAGACAGGTTAAAGATTGGTGTAAAAAGAGAAAGAGAAAAAAGAATATCTCACTAAATATTGCATCGATAGTAGAATTACCATCATCCTTATCACAAAAACTATCCTCTCTAAAAGTGAATCAAGTGCTTCTTCCTTTGTATCTAACTGCCCCGCCACTGTCGAAAGCAAATAAACCCAGTTTCTTCTGCTTATCTGCTATTTATCTCTTCCATGGTTGGAAACACTATTAACCTTAAGACACTTAGCAAGTCTAACTTATACTGGCAGGTGGGGAAGATGAAGCCACAGGCCCTGGTGAGATTTGAACTCATGGTTTACTAGATCAGTGCTCTAACCCCAGAGCTACAGAGATACAGGCAGGTCCCAGTTTCCCTGTCTCCTGCCCACATGAATCATAACAGAGTTCCTTGGATATATCTTCTCGCTGATCCACTCATCCTCCACCCCACCTTTGCCACCATGCAATTCTCTGACTGGGAGCGATGCAAATCTTCCCTCTTACTGACCTGTTTTTGGCGTCTCAATTATACCATAGCTCATCATTTACAGTACCCATCCCTCCTCCAGTCACTTTTTCATTCCTTGCCAAAATTTACCTACATAGATGCCATGACCGCCTGGTCTTCTGATCTTGTTGACTTCCATTTCTCCACTTGCATGCTCAAGCTCCCAGTCTCACTGGTAACAATCCCGACCCCTAATATTATACTGAGATGAAACACCTCTCTCCTATACCATAATATGGCTACTACTTCCCCTGTACAGTACTATCTATAAAATTCACCCTCCTGTACAATATTGTTGTCAACTATCAAGGCACCTACCTGTTTCTCAGCTTTAGTGTACTATTGCATCATCATAGTTATCCTGTTGCCACCCTGCTCTTTAAAACTATCTTACTCTGCTCACTGTTCATCACTCCCCCAGTAAGTGTCTATAAGCTTGGTTCACTGCTCTCTTCCACTACAGCTCAGCTAGACTTTCTCTTTCCGTATCCACACTCAATGGGCTCTGCTCCTTGGCATCTCATCTTGCATGATACATAAAATCCATCACCCCATACACAAATGGCAGTTTTGGCCATAGTCCCCCACATTCTTCTTAGGCTTCACTACAGCTTTATGCATTTTACAGCAACAAAGAAAGCATTGATTCATATGCATATGCAATATCATCCACTCACCTTAATGGTCATTTGATTTACAGATGACAGTTTCCTACTTTTTTATAAACTGCAAACTGCATAGTTGAACTCATTTATACAGACATAAGCAACTAAACTGCCTAGACCCCAGTCACTCTGGTTTTGCATAGGACAGGTCTTATCTCCTGAACCTAGTAAGCTTCTTTGAAAAGGGTTAAAGAAACTATGGATAGTGATTACTCAGTGTACACAACTTATCTTGACCTGGCCAAGGCTTTTGAGACTATCTTCCAAGTTGGCATTATTATAAAATTAAACAAGCTTAACGTAAAATTAAAACTGGGATACCACTGGGGTACCACATGGATCATGGTCCTCTTTTGTTTGGCATTTATTTTGCAGGCATGCAGTATCTCCCAGAGTTGTTGTTGAACAAGTCTGCAGATGACTGAAAAACAGGTGCTCTTATATCCTCATCCATTGATACTAAACAGCTCCAGTAAAGGCTGGAATATGTACGTAGCTGATGTACTGAAACCAGTCTCAGGCTAAATGCAAAACGTGCTCCATAGTACAGTACAGTACAGTACAGTACAGTACAGTACAGTAAAAAAGTTGTTTCAGCCTCAAATGTTAAAAATGGTACTTCTCCTCAGACAGGTACTTTTATAAGAGATCTGGGTACATTTGCAGGCAACTATCTCTCATTTGATCATCATGTTTCCAACATAGTTGGGAAGTCTTTTTATCTGGCTCAGTGTCCAAGGGGAATATCTTCAGGTTACAAAGAAATCATCTTACCATGATACTCTTCCCTTGAGTTCAATACCCCTTTTGTTATGTGAAATCCAAACATGCCTCTCAACTAGAATGTCCTCAAAAATCCCTATCCAAGAAAATGAAAGGCCTTAAGCCCTTCAAGTATCCCAGCAGATTAACCTGACTCTCCTTGTGCTCAGTAGCATGCATGTTGCCCCAAGGTGGATGTGTCTCACTTTTTGGGCTATGAAAGGCTCAGTCTTATTTGACCTCTTATTTCTTTGGAATACCAGTGGTTGTATAAACACCCACACTAGGGACCTAAATCTACACAAATAAAAACATGACTTTCTGAAGAAATAGGTTCCTAACTCAATGTATTTTCAGCTTATGGAATAAGTTACTGGTACAAGTCAAAGTACCAGGCAAGTCTTGATGTCTGGTTAGGTAGAATAGTCTTATGACATTTAATGTTTAGAGGTTGAAAGGTTTAAGTGACAAGAACCTTATCGCCTATTTGATAGCAAAATGGATTTTTCACGGAAGACTTTGGACTAAGGAACATATTTACAAATAAACTTTGTCCTTATGCTTGTGACCCAGTGCTAGTTGTCTGTTTTAACAGAATAAACTGAGTGCATGCGCATGGTGTTTTCACTTTATTTTTTATTTATTTAAATATTTTGTGAACTACGCTGCCCATCTGGGCTCAGGCCCATTTTCAGTGGAGACCCAGGAAGAGTCTAATTCATTCACTTGCGCACAATTGCACAGGAGGCAAATGGAGGATGAAGAGTCATATTCTGGGACTACAGAAAATAGCTTGTTAATAATTCATTGCCTTAATCCTCAATGTTAACTACCAGATTGTCGGTATGAACAATCTTCCACGGACCATAAAACACTCATGTCATCAAAAGCAAACAAACACTTCATTGGTAGCAAGTTTTAATGTTAAGGTCCCTTTCATAATTTAATTCTAACACACAAAGGAACATTTTAACAAGGCTTGCTAGACTTTAAAAATGAACTCCTGAGCATTTTAAATACAGTACAGAGTCAATTATCTGAACGTCAATTATCCGAAATGTCAATTATCCAAACACAGCCTTCCAAAGTTTTTGGGTAGGAAAAATCATAAAATCTGAATATGCAAATGTTATGTGTATTTGTTTGTATGTGTTTTTTGAGCTTGCATAACCTGCTCGTGTGTGAAAAATATTCTTTATTGTCCACTGGAATCGTTGAATGATTGGAAAGTATATTCCCTGCATGCAGTTAAAACAAGATTTTAGAAGTTTTTATCTGGTTCAGTTATATGTTTGATTATCCAAACAGTTTGATTATCCTAACTACCCTAAGTCCAAATTAGTTCAGATAATCGACTCTCTACTGTAATGTCTACAGCACTGTATTTGACCTGCATGTTGAGCATTCATTTATTTATTTATTATGCTACTTCTGTGTTGGTTGTTCCATTGATTGTTCTCACTGGTTTTTGCAAACAGGTAGATGTAAAATATTTCTAGTGTGAACAATAAAAAAGTATATTCACACCATTGTTTAAAATATAGAAATAATAACGGTGTGTGTGGGTGAGTGGGAAATGCATAATGAGTGTGTGTGTGTGTGTGTGTGTGTGTGTGTGTGTGTGTGTGTGTGTGTGTGTGTGTGTGTGTGTGTGTGTGTGTGTGTGTGTGTGTATGCGTGCATGTGTGTGTGTGTGTGTGTGTGTGTGTGTGTGTGTGTGTGTGTGTGTGTAGTTGTGTATGTGCATGCACATGTATTTTTTATGTGCACAAAGTGCTCTGACTCACCAGATCAATAGGAATTAATGCAACAAATTACTGTTGCTGCTACTCTTATGTAGTTAACTTTCTGTGAATTATAAAAAAATAAATAAATTATATTATCTCTTTAAGCCATTTAGCAGTTCTCCTCTACTATGATCAAAAGCTGTTAAAACATTATTATGGGTGAATATACTTCTTTCTGAAAAAGCTTTTCCTTTAACAGAGAAAATCTGTTCGATTCCTTCACTGCTGCTGAGATACATTCTTGAATTAAGTATTTTACAAGATTATCATTCGATATACTGTGTTCATGTTTCCTGCATTTTGCTCTGAATACATGTGTTTATATTTTAACCGCTGATTCATCTTCTGAACAAAATGTTTTTTTTTCTTTTGAAATGAGTTAATAAAAGGTAGTATGGATATTTTGTAGACTGGCTATTGTACAATGAATGTATTGTGGTGTAACTTGGTTCCATATTCAGTTAAGATTTGTCCAGGGGCATATTAGCATCATGGTGTAATTATATTATTATATTATTTATACATGGCCATGTGAGATTTAGTTTCACTATGACCCCATTTACTGAATGCAAGCTCTATATGAGTAAGTGTTTCTGTCGCACAGAATAATGATATGGCATTTAAATCTAAGTAAGCTATGTGTAAATTATTTACCATATATATTTGAATGCATTGCATTATTTTATTAATTTATAAATTAATGTTAATGACAGTGAAAATTGTTTGCTTCCACTTGACTTAGCATGATGTAAAACAAAAACCTTCGTGTTCATCTTGGCTTTTCTAAACTATTTTATGCAATCTGTTATCTAAAGAACACAATGAAAAATAGTGTTTTTACAGCATCCATGTTGTCAAAATATTACACACTGGAGGCCAGCCTGTCCATTCCATCACTGCCTGCCAGATGACACATACCAGATCACATTACAATGGCCTTACTGCGGTAGAAGGGCAATCTATTATGAATATTGTTAGTGTGACAAAAGATAAATCTTATGAGACATGCTAATCTTTGCATGGCAAAACAGCACCATATAATTGTTTTAGGTTTGATGGCAGAGCTGGTGTGTACTGATCCAAAATCGGCCCTATTCTGCCACACACTAGGTACAAGGTAAATGTACAGTTACAAGAATGTACTGTGTGCTTAGTAATACCCTTCCAAGACTACGTTAAACATACTGTCAGAATATGTGCAAGCACAAGTGTTACAATGTATAACAAACTAAATTCAGAGTAATAATCTAGCATTGTATAGGTTTCACCATCATGGTGGATGTACATTAGCCAGTTACGAGTCACTTATTTAATCAAAAAGCACAGACAGAAAAAAATACATAAATGTGCAACAGAAAAAGTTCTATTCAACATATCCTGCATCAGCACCAAGGAAGCCTTACTTACTATAAAAGGCTGGGTCACAGTTTTTAAGGATGAGAACATAGATTCCTATACACACCATCAAACGGAAGGTATGAGCAACCAACTGGCTTAATAGAATCAATAACATCTCATCATAATTATATGAAATAATATATACCTTTGTCAGTAACCAGACTTACCCATGATGACAAACTTTAAATGTAGGAATTTTCATCATAAAGCTAGCTACTGGAAATATAATGGAATTGTGATGATTTTAAGTTCACCATGGAACATTAATGTCATGCATCAAACATAAGTAACAAAAGAAACACAGAAACAAAAAGAGTGCAAGTATTTCTTAAGTTGTGTGAATGCATTAAACATAATACAAAGAAAATTCATGCACTGTAACCTTATTTAGACAAGGCATGAAATTCATTATTCTAACCATTACTACATTACAATGTAGAAATGGGCCAAGGTACTCTCCAGGAGTATGTCTGCTTAGCATATTTTATTTATCTCTCTATATAGCTATATATCTATTTATTTTTTGTTTGTTTTATTTGTTGACTTGAGAGTTCTAGTCTATTTGTAATGGAGGCCCAGTAATAAAAGCCCTATGTGACACTGCCAGCCCAGCTTTCTGGAATTTTGTAAATAATTCTATGTCATTTGTGAATATTGATATGATTTATACAGAACTGTGTGTTATGTACTGAGCTTTAAGAATGTAGCCACAGCATACCCTGCTGGAACATAGAAGATTAGTTTACAAAACTTCAAGAAAATAAGTTGAAATTATGTACTTTACAATGTGCTATAAAAGTTAGTTTTAATGCAACAAGGCGACAGGATGTCTAGAGCTAGATGTTTTTTATATTGTCTTGGAGAGAAGTAGTTACTAGGTTTAAAATGTAAAAAGTGTTTTATTGCTTTATGACTTCCTAGCAGCTGTACAGTTCTGAGAGATATGTATTTTTAACACAGATATGTTAAAATTCTGTTAAGTTTCTGTTTAGCCTGGGAACTGAAGTCAGATGACACAAAGTGATGTCATTCAAGCTAAACCAGCAGTAAATGTGATATTAATTTAAGACCTCTCTCAGAGAGAGACTGGGCATTTTGTATTTTGTCTTGGACCTAGCTCATCATCATCACATCTGCACTTGCTTGTAAGTAAGATTCATGGCATAATATCTCTTTCAGATATAGATAGGAATATAGTAACAATTAGTTTAGATGTTTTCTGTAATTATCTGAGACTATCCTGCAATGTTGTTTTAAAATATTTCTTGTGATTTTGAAATTTGAAGTAACTGTGTTTGTTTATTGAGTATTGTTTTGTTCTTTTATTATTTATTATTAAATATATTTAAACCTATCTTTGTGAAACATATTTAAGCTCTTAGAGTACATGCATATGTATTTGTTGACATGGTACAGGCCACTCCTAAATAGCCCTGCAAGTCTCGGTCAAAACTACTATTTGGATATAGTAACATTGCACAGAAGGGTTGGACACCCTTTGTAAGGGCCTTAAAGTAGCAGATAAAGAGCTGACTGGTGGCAGTGATAACTACCTTACAGTCTCGGCAAAAGGGGGCATAGCTAGTAAACCTGTGCCAGCCTTTCCCAGATGCATGTCTGTATGTGTGTGTGTGTGTGTGTGTGTGTGTGTGTGTGTGTGTGTGTGTGTGTGTGTGTGTATGTGTGTGTGTGTGTGTGTGTGTGTGTGTGTGTGTGTGTGTGTGTGTGTGTGTGTGTTTGTATATCAATCAAATCTGAAAGTGTGTGTGTGTGTGTGTGTGTGTGTGTGTGTGTGTGTGTGTGTGTGTGTGTGTGTGTGTGTGTGTCAGCTACTTGGGCAGGGACACGAAGGTTGGACAGAGAGGGTGCTAGAGGTCTTAGCTTGCCCACTCGGCTGAGATCTCAAACTTATAGCTGTGCCAGTGGGGAGTCTTACTGAGGATCTAGAGAAAAAAGGAGAAACCAGCCCCAGATTGACTGTGGACTCTGTGTGCTTTTAAGGGAAATTGTAATTTACTGTGAGTGTACTTGTCATCCTCCTAGTCTGTACATCCCTCACTGTTGCCAGTAGTGAGGACTGAGGGTCCTTTGTTACTGGGCTAGTCGAGGGTCATCATACCCTAGAACACATGTATGGTTTTATGTGGTCTGTTGTAAGGTCTATAGGTTCATAGGTACTTACTAGGCTATTTAAAAAAACAGCATTATTGAATTATCACTTGTGACACAAGCAAACTTACATTTATATAAAAGAAAATAACCCATATTATCATGTTCACAGTTACAGATATTATACATCACCTATGTACTCTGTACAACATAATCAATCCAACATTAAGTAAATTGGTCAATTCCTGGCTTCCCTTAAAACTCAGTCGTCCTCCAAAACATTTTCTGCATGTATTGTTCTCAGAATTTCCATTCTTTTCTATGTAATTTGCTCCAACTCTTTTCGACAGATCCCACTTCCAATTCTTTTATCTTCAGTCTTCAGTGCTTCAAATACAGTTTGTTCAGACTTTTATTTCCATTTTCTAATATTTGCTTTTGAGCAGGCTCAAGAATTAAACTTAACGGCCTTACTATGTCTAAGCAATTCAGATCCTGTATTCCAGCTTAAAAAAATAATTTCCTTAGTTACACCCATTTGCTCACCCAGTATTTCTGATAGAATACTCTGTAGGGAATTTTTAAAGCCTGATAATTCATTATACTCCCAAAACATATGTTCCCAGTTACCTCTTTCTTTGTCATCAGACATCCAACATTTGCCATCTACCTGAGAAAAAAAATGTTTGGAGTCTGCTTGGCATATAAAAGTACCTATGCAAACACTTTCAATCAAAAATCCTAAATCCTCTATACTTTATTGCATATTTGGGAGCCATACATATGTCCTCCCATTGTTTCCTTGTGAATTGCTTATCCAATCTTTCTTCCTAATATTTTCTAACTTCCTATGATTGATTCCTATAGATATTGTGCAATATTGCATATGTCCTACTAATTATCCCTTTAACACCAGCTTCTGTTCTAGATTCAACTAAAGCCACTACCAGTGCTGGTCTTTCACTTAGGATTCCCCTATCCCTTTCTCTTTGCCTGTACTCTAATATCAATCCCAGATAGGAAAAGCAGTCTCTAGCCTGCAATCCAAATGTCTCCTTGGCCTCTTCACATTCTATTATTTTTCCCTTTCAAATGATTTGTTCTCAATACATTTATCAGTTTCCTCCAGCAAATTCCACCCCCCTCTTGCCTATTCTCTATATCCCTAATTGTAGTCATCCCTATGGCAGAATCTCCTTTCTCCATTCTCATGTTGGCTTTGTTCTTAGAATACTTTCTGCTACTTTATGAATGTAATATTCACTATGACAGTTATTATTCTCCTTAAGGTCCCCCCCCCACTTCATCATCATCACTTTCCACTTTGAATTGCGGCTTTCTGCTTGTGTTATGTATAAGAGCTTTTACTGTGCAGCTATAAAACATCCCTTCAAATCAGGTAATCCTAAACTACCTTGTCCTATTGGAAGGATCAACTTAGCCCACTTGACTCTTGCCCTCTTCCCCTCCAGATAAAACCCTTCTTTTTATTAATTACTATTCACAACTTCTCCTCTGTTTGATAAGAATATACCTGACCTGTGTATAAACCTAAAAGGACTAAAACATTTTACTGCTTGTATCTTGCTATCCATATCCATAGACAACAGCTTCAAGTAAGTTTTTGTATTATCTTTTGTTTAGCCTCTTCCCACATATCCTTAGCTGCCATAACAGAATACTTGTTTAAACCCATACTCATAAAGACTTCATTTTATCCTGTCCCCATAAATATGGGTATTGCTGAACCAATTCATTTGTGGGTATATAGTTTATAGCTATATCTTTTGTTATATCTTTGTTAAGTCATAGGTACTTACTAAGCTATTGATCTGTGAGGATCTTAAGAAGCCTAGCCTTACATTTCCATAGTAGTTTTTAGCTCTTATATTTTGCATATGAATAGTCCAGAGATGGGCCAAGCAAAGATATGTTGGGACATTTACGTTTTTCCACTATCCATGAGGGACAAGGGTGCTAAACCGGGAATGAATTTGTAGTTACCTATCCATATGACCAAATTGCAACTTGACTATAGTAATGAAGTGCTTTGATTTATGCAGAGTAGAAGATGGTTCCATGATACAAGTGGTATTCTCTGTGTTAAAAACCTATCTCTCCAACATGTTATATTTATTTTGTAAAAGAGATTGAGATACCTCAATAGGGGGTTTATGATACCATTGGACTTCAAAATGTATAATAGTTCTGACAGAATAGGGTCTATTGAAGCTCTATGCATGAAGTGACCAATTTTCAAAAGCCTGTATGATACTGAGAAGATGGACAAGGATTTGAGATAATCTGCATATGTTTTTATTTGTTAAGCCCTTAAAGTATTGTGGCTGTTCCAGTTAAGACAAGTATTTGGACAGGTTCATAACATTATGCTTAATGTTTAGTCTGACGAGTTCATAGTACAGTCGAACAATTGCATTCCTGGAGCTGGATGGAATGCCTTTAGATATAAACTGTGCAATGATAAAAGTACTTCCTTACAACAATGGATACGCGGAGAACAAAGGATAGTTCATTGTCAACATAGGTTCGCAGATCTCTAGCTTCGAAGGTGGCAAGGTAAGTGATGTAGTAAACATTTTACAGCTGTAAGGTTACACAAGCACATGGTTAAAAGTGCACATTAACTGCATGACTTTGTAGTTTAATTAAAACTAAAAAATGCATTGTTTCTAAGGATTAATAAGACAATAGAGCTATAGCAAGATGTTGATTAATAATGACACAGCTGAAGTTATGGTTTGAAACTGCATAAGTCTACAGTGCTGCTATAGAAGTGTATTCTGTTGCAATTTGTTGAATTGACATTGGATGACAATTCTATAGTCTGGATACTACTAAATGGAAAGTAAAGTTTTCAATGAATTACTAGATGCATGTAAGTCATATGTTCGTGGACCATGGGGATGTAGAAGGCTATGCACCACTACAGTAAGGAATTACTGGTCTGGTGTTTACTGATGCAGTAAAGGGTAGTGTGGGAATATCTTAGATGGGCCATTTATAGGTACTTGATGTACTCAATATAGTAAACTTTCCTTAATGAAGCACAGTTGAAGGTTCTAGTATAATGCTTGTAAAATTAATTAATTTAATTCTACACTTGCCAAGTTGGTTGAAGTGGAGAGTCCATGAGAATGTTGAAACAGTACAGCCAGATTGGGATTAAACACTTTCTAGTAGTAAAGAGTTGTACATAGTCAACCACAACATGATTTATTTTGTAAGAAATATGCTTTTGACAATTGCAAAGAACAGTTTATTTGATGTAAATGTTAAATCCCAGATTGCTGTCAAGAGTAGCTATCAACAGTTTTACTGAGCTGCTGTAAAGATTAACTCCCCATAGTTTTACTGAGGGATATTTGCCATGGTATAGTATCTGAAGTTGGAAGTAAGTGGATGGGCTAATATCGCATATTGTGAAAAACAAGACTTTGGTTTTAGCAATGCTGAGACATAGACTGTACTCTGTTAAGCAGCTCTGTATCAGGTTAAAAGTGATCTTCAGTACTACAGTGAGATCTGTGAGAATGAGAATTGCATAAAATAGAACAGAGTCATTTGTATAATGAATGCTGTTGTCTAATCTATAAAGAGGACTCATTCTGTTAATGAAATAGTAAAGTGTAGCTCTGATCCTTTTGGGATCCCTAGTGGAACTAGTTATGAAGATGAGATAATGTTACTCTATCACAGTGCTTGAGTTCTATCATTGAGGTTTTCATAGAACTGATGAATAAAGTGTTGAAAAAGGCAACAGTCTGTAAGGAGATAAAAAAGGACATAGCGAGTACTATTACTGAAAGCCTTGGTAAGTCTACAAATAGTGTTCAAGTGGTTTTAACTGAGTTGCTGTTGCTATGCTAGTACCCTGTAAACTCAAGGAGAGGGGATTAAGTAATGTAACCTGGCTAGAAGCCATAGTGTTATGTTCTGCCCAGCAATCCATGTACACATACATTTTCCCAAATCTTTGATAAGCAAGACAAATGAGCAATGGCAGAAGTTGCTGCATATACAGTAATGGTTATGGGGACATCTAGCTAGGTTTTCCAGAGTCTTGCTACCTATAGTTGAGCGACAGACTGGCTGATGGGAGTAAGACTGGGGTTCTTAATTGCTTCTGCTCTAAGCTTTATGAATTCGAATGGAAGACTATTGGCTGAATCTTAGGAGGAGTTCAGTTTCCTGAAAAGTTATTAGAGGTGAGAAGACTGGATTAAAGTTTAGTGCAGAGGTAACAGTTGAATAGACAGCTATACCACATAGTGGTGGGGAATGAAATAGGCAAGATTTATTTTTTGTAAAAGAGACTGAAAGGAAAGCCACTCCTTAGGGGGGCATATTGTAGAGAAGGATTACGCTTGGATGATTTGCTTAGGTTCAGTAAACGGGGCATGCTAAGACAAAACATTTGGGTTATTATGGTAAGCAGTTTGATGGGTTTGAAAGCTGGATTTTATTTTTATGTATAATAGCACTGTTTTTACATTGTATAGTTCATTGTAGTTAGCCAGACCCATGATAAATCTGTTCTGATGATACAATTTCCAGACATTATCATGCTGAATCATTAAGCACTTTATGTAATAAGTCACCCAACAAGGATTATAGCTTTGGTTCTTTGATGCCTTATAGGTACAATATTGTTAGAAATAAATAGGATACTGCTGAAATGCTCAAAAAGCTCTGACTAATTCACTCAAAAAAGGCATGACTAGTTAACTTGTTTGAAGCTGAGATGAAAACAAATTGCTATGAATTTCTTTAATATTTCTGTACGTACAGCAGTGAATGGATTTTGCTGCATGTATAGCAGGCACACTGCATGTAAGGTAGCCTTTGCACCAGCAGTAAGAAACTCACTGACAGCAGAGATAACTTTCCAGTCCAGGATACTTTCTTTATGGTATACCTTATCAGCCCAGTTCAAGATCATGTTTGTCATAAAAACGTAACTGGTAATACATTAAAAAACAGAATTAAACAGGCAAGTAAAACAGACATACTAAAAAAGGCAGGCAACAGACTAAAATGATGGAATAAATAAAATGGTAACTTCCAAAATGATAAAGTAAAAAAAAAAAAAACAACTAAATTGTGTACTAATACAGAAAGCACCTTGATAGCAAGTTCCATAATTTTATACGATGAAAAGCAAATGAGGAAATCGTAGAAGATTCAGTTCACATCCCTGGAACCAGTAGCACCCTGACATTGTAGAGTGGAGACAACAGGCAGGCCAGCAAGAGCCCCACAGCTGTTTTAGACAGGGAATCACAGTCATAAACAGCTGGATATATAATGACTAGAACTTTATAGATCATATGTGAACAATCAGGCAGACACTGTAAGCTCTGGAGAACCAGAGTAATGTGAAAGTAAAACAACATATCAAACCATACCTGGGCAATAGAATTTTGCACAAGCTGTATGTTATTGAGTTCATAGTCAGGCAGTCCTGGGTATAAGAAACTGCAGTATTTAGTGTGTGGCAACACAAGGCAATGGACAGCCAGAGCCAGGTCTTCTGCTGGTAGTTGGTAGCTGATATGAAAGATATTTTTGATGAAAATATGCAGACAATATGATAACAGACATGATCTCTAAGTGTCAATTTGTCATAGAGAACAGCCCTAAGATCACACATGTAGGGCACAAATTCAAGCCTGTCACCATTGTACATTATGGGGGCATTTAAGGGCTGAAAATTAGAGTATCTGACTGTAGAGTGGACAGCGATGGCAGCTGCCTTCAAGGTACAGAGTCTGAGCCGATTACTAAGCATCCAAAAGAACTGTGAGGGAATTCAGACTGCTGGTGAATGTAATGAGTTGTGTAAAGTCATACTATCAGATATAATTAGTGCACAGTACGAAATAAGGAGGGTAAAAAATAATTACTTGTTAATGGAAAGCGAATGTATACCACCATTTTCAATTGAGATGGTACAAATGGACAAATGGCAAAGATTTATAAATAGGAAAATTGCGAACTAATCAAAGTAAAAGTCCGCTGTTTTAATTTAAACTCCAAACCAAAACGTAAAAGGTCACACAAACAAACTGTTCATTAAAAACTGCAAGAAAGACCCAACCAATCTAATTCCTCTAGTGAAGGCCTATGGGATTTATGCAAATGACCCCTTAAGGACAATGGTGTAGCCAGGCATACACTTTGTACTCTACAGAGTACATTTTTTCTTCGCATCACTCAGGAACATTATAACTTTTTTCAGGCCATATTATTTTTTGCAATTGTCTAATTTTAATGGCTCTAACAACAAATGCATATCTTGCTCACAGAGAGGACTGCAAATCTAAAAACAATGTATTTCTAAAAGGAATGTATTTAATAGTTTTAGAGGGAACTGCCAAAAATGATGTGCACATTTATTAACTGCAAGGTGGGCAACATTTTGAAATATTTGAAATAGCAGGTGGGTTGGGGGTCAGTAACAAGAGTTTGAGAGTACAAAGTGGAATTTTCTTGCTACAACCCTGCTTAAGGACAGTGTTTCAGGTACATGCTTCTGAATGCCCATGACTTTTTACTTTTTTAGTCTTTATGGGTACAATCAAGTCAAATAAGCCAAACCCCATTAGCTGTAGGCAGCGAATGTTTTGGCCTATTTCTGACCTTGTCAACATAAAAAAAGCAATACGTGGACTGTTTAGCTATACTTTAGAAACACAAAGTTTGAAATCAAGCTTGATGTCCATAAACATTAGTGAGCTGACAAAACACCCCAAATAATATTCAAACTAAAGGGTAAAAAGGTCACACAGCAAACCATTTTGTACAGACTGCAAGAAATATCCAACCAAGCTAAAATGTTTACTGTGTAAGACTTTAAACCTCCTGTAGTGAAGAGTCATGAGATATAGTCAGAGTCATAGATTGTTAGTCGGCTAACAACCTGGGGAGGGGGGAGGGGCTTTTTTAAGCCTAGCTAAGTTTTCCTGGAAGAATAATGACATCCTGTATTCAAACAGGACATTGAGGGCCAGGCACTTATAAGTTACCTCTGTCCATAAGGGACATGGGTAGCAGGCTCGATGCCAATTTCCTGTTCCTCATCCACTGCTCTAGGTTATGCTTAAGCTGGGTAATAGACAAACTCAGCTTCACATGGATGGAAAGCCTGCTCCATAAGATGGGTAGTCTCTGGGACACATGCCTGCCTCTCCAGCTTGTTCTGTTTAAGTCACAGAAAAAAACTCAGGTCTCTAGACCTTGTATTTCTTGTACTCTTTGACTAAAGAATATGCAGGAAATTCATAAGTGTGGGGTTTTAGGATGCCTTGTAAGTCAGATATAGATCAGTCCTCAGCAGTCTATAGGAGACTGAGTAGACGGAAAGGGCTTTAAGGCACTCTTCATAAGGCAGATTTGTTATGCCTTGGAACCTCTGAAATCTCTGTAGTTGCTGCATATGCCTGGTCAGGTACATACCGAAGGGAGCAGTGTACTCTATGATTTTTCTGATAAGGGCAGAGTATACTGGGACAATGACATCTTTGGACCTAGATGCCATGCCCTTACTTATAAGTTGTGCAACATAAAAGGATTTCTTCACCACTGTGACCATGTGGTGGTTGAAGGTAAAGGTATTGTCTATGTGTGTACCCAGATCCCAGACTACTGGGTCAACTTTTAGGGATGTATTATCAACACAGTAATTAGCCAGGATGGTTGACTTCCCAAAAGGTACAATTATTAATTTCTTAGTATTGAGTTTAGGACTATAGCTTTGGCACCATTTGTTAGATAGAATTAGGCCTTCTTGAAAACTGCTAGTGTCCACAGAGGGTCGATGATAACCCCCAGCCTGCAATCATCTGCAAACTTAGTCAGTCATAAACCTTCAGCATTTGCTTCCATTTCAGAGAAAATAATGCCAAAAAGGAGTGGGCCAAGTACAGAGCCCTGGGGGACTCAGCTATTGACTGGCCTCTTGATGGAAGTGACCTCACCTTTTTTCACCTCCTGGGTCCTATCAGTGAGCCATATGGCTAACTAGTGAGTGATAAAAGGGTTTATACTTAAATTAGTGAGCTTGTTTATAATACCTGAGTGGGGTATTGCATCAAAAGCCTTGGCCAGGTCTTGCCTTCAACCAGTGCTTTGGTGATGCTCTCAAAAAAGTCCACCAGATTTAGCCATCTTCCATTTCTTGGGCACAAAATCTGACAGTAGACTCCAGCTGAAAACTGATTCAAGTGGACCAAAGAGATCATGTTTCATGCTATTTATTAAGTATCCCAGGATGTTATCAGGCCCCATCGATGCAGTGTTTTGGCCTTGGAACGTGCAATGAGGACCTGTTCTAGTAATGACTGGGGGATTGTGATATACAGTATTTCCTTTAGACTGTCAGGGGGGAGGGCACAGATAAACCATTCCATAAAAATATGCAGATAACCCTTTTTTAATGAATGGTTTGTTCGTGTAAGATTTTTTTTGACATGGATGTTAGTTTTGATATTTTGCAGGTATCCTAATGTCATAGACATCATGCTTGGCTTTAAGCTCTGTGTTTCTAAAGTACAGTGAAACAATCCAGTTATGCTGTATTGACAAAGACAAAAAAGGCCGAAACATGCTAAGTCTACAGCTAGTGGGGTGTAGCCTTATTAGCTTGAAAAAAGTAAAAACTCATGGGCATTTAGAAGCCATGTACCTCAAATACTAGTATGTCCTTCAGGAGACATGTGCCTGTATATCTCATGGCCCTCCACTGCAGCAGGTTTAAGATATTATACAATGAGGACTCTAGCTTGGCTGGGTCTTTCTTGTAGTTTTTACTTAAAAGTCATTATGACAGACCGTGATATACATTTAACCCAAGGCAAGAAAGGATTTTCTTTTGCAGCACTGTATTAATCAAGTTTTATTTCAAAAGATAATTTTTGTAACTATACAAAAACCTGTTCACTTCTAAATCATTTGCTGTAGCCACTAACCAGCCAAACTATTTTGAGGGAAATTTTAATTTCAAGCCACGAGAATGTCAAAAGTACTACTGTCACAGAGCAAAATTGCAAAACTAATTATGCTACCAAGTTATCAAGTTACTTATTTGTTGATACATATCTGTAGTTTGAAGTCCTGCACTGCACATGAGCAAAAAGACGTTATTTATTGTACAACTTGTTCTGGGGGTGGGGGACTGTACTACAACATCTCAGTTTTAGTGGGCGTCATGCTTCTGCTATTGTTCACAGATAAGCAGAATGAAATGCTGGGGCGAGGGTTCATTCAGACTAATTCCAGCATTTGATTGTTGTAGGAATTAAATTGGCAGTTTACAACTCCCAGGTTTGTGCCCTAGTCAGTGTACCATGCTGTCCTCTAGTAATAAAAGGTGGGACAAATATGTTTAAGGCTAGAGAAAATACAGCAGTAAAAACAGTCACTACCTGAAGGTCAGAGCTGTAAAGAAAAAGGAATAAAGCAGAAAAGCAAAAAGTCTGAACTGTCTTGATACATGCAGTTTTATTTACTTATTTTAATTTAAAAGAGAAGACCAAGCTTAGAAGTTGTCCACACTGCAAAACGCTATAGGATATGTCATGAAATGAATCCAAATAAAAAATGTAGTATGCAGTTATGCAAAAACCTTAACAAAGTCATTATAAATTAGTTACATAAAATTGTCATAAGTGATAGCTGTCATTAGAGAAGATGTAAATACAGTTAACTGCCAGCATGCTTTATTTTGCATTCAGACAACAAATGGAAGTGTAAAGGTTATCTGCCTAGTATAAAAGACACACACAAGGAAAACTATCCTACTGCAGCTATACAGTATATTCTGTAGCAGTCAGCTTTAATGCATTAACCTTTTTTTTTCATTGTAAGAAATGGCATTCTGATGCAGAAGCTGTAAGCTGGAAAAGACACCCACATTTTCCTGACATGAGAAGTTAAAATAGAAGCAAGCTTTTTGAACTGTAATTAGTCTTGAAATATGAGCTTCAGCTGCAACATTTTCTACTGCGTGTTCCAGGAATAAAGCATGATCAATTCACTATAATGATCTACATCACATATATCAGCCACTGGTATCAGAAAGATAAATCAACAATATCAAGTGGTGGTGTCAAGGGACACACAGTTCAGTAGTGAATGATGTCTATGTTGTATTTATTAAGCAGATATCTAACAACTATGTAAAAAGTGCATGCTGTAGAAATGTATTACTGTGGTCTACGTTGTATTTATTAAGTAGATATCTAACAACTATGTAAAAAAGTGCATGCTGTAGAAATGTATTACTGTGGTCTACGTTGTATTTATTAAGTAGATATCTAACAACTATGTAAAAAGTGCATGCTGTAGAAATGTATTACTGTGGTCTACGTTGTATTTATTAAGTAGATATCTAACAACTATGTAAAAAGTGCATGCTGTAGAAATGTATTACTGTGCATACTTGGGATTTGTGCTTAAGAAACTGACTGTCATTTTCATTTTAAAATCTGTCGCACTTGATAGCTGTAACCAAGGTCACTCATTTCTGACTGCCTTTGACAGCAAGGACAATTAATCATTCACCTCCAGGAGTCCTTATTCCATTTCAGTGGGTTTACACTGTGTACACTGAGGGAAGGATTTTAACTGTAGAGGTAAACCATTTCCAATATGCTGTACCATTGCAAGTACTCCCAGACTGAACATCAGTTTGCATCATTAACATTATATTGGAATGTACCTAACCCAACTTACTTGTAAACCACCCTCTTAAAATTCCCTCACTTCATACACTTCTCCAACCCTACCAATCCTCCAGACCCCTTCGCTCCTGCAACAAAAATCTACTCCAAGTCACCGAACCCAACAACCCTGCAGGGGAAGCGTTATTCTCCTACTCCATATCCAAAATATGGAACTCACTTCCCACTGCCATAACTACCCTCCCTTCCAGCAATCTCTTCAAAAATGCTCTTAAAACACACCTAAAATCTCATTGGCTATGTCTTTGTCCATACCCCAACTTTCTCCTATACCACTAATTAGCTGCCAGCTCTACTATTAGCTGTAACCACGTTATCAGTATTTCATTACTATTTCATATCGTTTAACTAGCAGATGATTGCAGTATGATGTTAACTCTTTTCTCTGTGTGAGAAATTAATGCTACTAGGCAAATGTCTTGCACCTTATATTGTTATTATACTCTGACATATGTCATTACCTGCCAGACTGTGTCTTTGCTATAAATACGCTGTTTTTGTTTCCTCTGAAATGCTAGATTATACTCTTACATTATATGAAATTTTGCTTGTCTGAATATATGGAGCCTTCCTTGTGATATTATACTCTGACACATAGGTCATTTCTCCTGTTTCACTATGTCTTTACAATAATTATACTGTTTCTTTTTTCATCTGATATGCTAGATTGTACTCTTATATTATGTAAATCTCATATGTCTGAATATATGGAGCTTTTCTCCCCGGGCCTCTGCTGAAAATGGGCATATACCCAATCGGACTTTTCCGGTCAACAAATGTAAAATAAAATAAATAATAAATAAATAAATGTAACCTCATATCTCCTGTCTGTCACACTGTCAACTAGCACATGTAAAACATATCCTAATTATTAATTATGTGATTTACTTCTAACTATTCCTTCTTAGACAGAGAAGAAATACACACGTCACAGAAAAGGGTTGCTTGAAACACATACCTTTTCCTCTGTTGCACCACAACCCTTGTTATCACCGCCACTGCCTTAAGTAATTGAGAACTGAATAGATAAGGAGGAACATTTTCACTAACTGGGTGGCAATAATTAAATTCACAATGAGAACTTATGCCTCGTTTTTACAGGTGTCCTAAAGAACACAGCACAGAGCAACAGGAGAAGGACAATTACAGCAGAGATTGGTGAAGGTGAAAAGGTGCACACAGTACCTACCATAAGAAGTAGTATTTGGCGCTTTGTGTAAATTTCTGCCCATGTAAACTAGCTTGAAAAAGAGAAAGTGATGGCAAATACGAATGCTTGATACCACCCGCTCTTGCTTCCATCCTACTTGTAGGAAATATGATACTGCAACCTGCCTCACGTTCTCCTTACTCCTCCATTACCAAAAATATTTTTACATCTACCATACATTTCCTTGAATTGTACAGTTACTGAATCCACTTTCTTTGGTGGGAAGTTGACCAATACATTTACCATCTCAGCAAAAAAAAAAAAATATTTCTGCTGCCCTTTTGAAATTTGACCACAAGACATTTTAAAGCATCAAACCTCCTTTCCTCAACAGCAAACATATTAAGCTCTATTGACCTTTCCCAAGGCTTTTAATGCAGACCCTCTGCTCTCAGAGGCTTATCATTGAAGAACTTCAGTCCTATACATGTTCATGAAGAGATAGGGCCTCCAGAATTGCACAAAGTGCATGAAATGGTATCTCCAGACCTGGATACAATACATGAGATGGGTCCTTGAAACACACATCCAATCCATGAGGCAGGCATCTAGATCTTAAACAACACATAAGATTAGATCTCCAGACTGGCATACACTGCATGACATGGGGGCCTCTGGATCTGCACAATGCATGAAAAGGGGCCTCCAGACTACCATACAATGCATGAGATAGGGACTGCAGATCTGCTACAATGCATGAGATTGGGTCTCTAAGTCTGCACAAAATGCAATGGAGGGAACCTCCAGACCAACATAAAATGCTTGAGGTGAAGTCTACAAACCTGCTACAGTGCATTAGATGGAGCTTCCAAACATGCTTACAATTCATACAGTGGGATGGAGTCTCCTCAAATTGTTTGTCCAATCACCTTTCCTTTAGTAATATTTCTGTATGCACCTCAGAGAACTCCAGTTTTTATTACTGCCTTCTTGCACTGATTTGTCATATACAGTTTATTGAAATAAATACCACAGGCTTTGCAATTTATTGGCCTACTTTATCTCCAGTATTTAGCTTTTTCTGAATATTTCTTTGCAGTGTAAATTACACAACTTTATTGATGCTAACCTTCCATATCTTATAGCATTCTTATGATTTGCTAGTCACAGTTTCATTTTCCTCACACCTCCATGTCTTCTCTCTCTCTCTCTCTCTCTCTCTCTTTGATGTAGCTCTGTTTATCATTAGCAAGCAGACATACATCACCATTCCATTATTTTGTAATATCACAAAATGCAAATTAAATATGACTGATCCCAGTACTGATGCCCATGGTACCCCTACTGGTAACTGTACGGTTACCACTTTAGACAGAATGGACCTTAGTTCTGCAATCTACCATGAACTAGCCTTTTATTAAGCCTACAACTTTTAGATCTATTAAAAGACAGTGCAGTTTTTGTACTGGCCCATTTTGATACATTTTAAGTCTATACAAACCAATTCCACACTTCTTATGTTTGCTACTTTACCCACCTTGCATGTGATCTATTCAGATTTCTCTGGTATAATCTGACTGCGGTAATCCCACTCTGCCTCCTACTGCTAAAAAAATATTATTTTAAGAAAGATTACATCATGAATGAGCTATGTAATGGTTGACTGACAATGACTGGATATATTAAAAGTGATGTATAATGTTTGCGGCTACAGTTGTCTTGGCATGGTTTGTAATGTATAATGATTGCAAGTGAGATTGTGCCGCTATGACTTATTTTCATTTACATAAATGTAAGATTGTCTGTGTCATACAGGATAATTTAATAAAAATGTTTCTTGTAAAAAAAAAAGAAAAGAAAAAGAAAGAAAGAAAAAAAAATGACATCATATTTGCTGTCACAGGGGACATCTTCTCCGAATCATAAATTCCCTACATCTGTCTTACTTGTGCTCTTATGAAGTGGAATCAGTTATCTTTCATCTGCCGAGGAAGTAGCTGTTCATGCCATCAATACGTAAAAGAGTTTTGTCAGTTATTTCACTGGTTTCATTTTAGTTCTTCAGCTATTCCTCTCTTATTCCATTGCATTACTCACCATCCATTTTAAATACTTTTTGTTGACCTTTTCTCCTGTGAAAGTGCTAAAGGTAGCTCTCTGAACACAACGTTCTTTTCGTCTAGTGGGATGTGAAAATTAGACAAGCATGTTAGCATTTTTCTGTTGCCCTCAACCCGCCTTCCTTCCCTTTGTTACTCCTCGATTTCCTTGCCTTGTTTATCTATGCTCCTTAATGCGCACATAACTTGTTTTATATCACTTTTGTAACAGGGCCTGCTATTCATTTCTGTTTTAGCCTTTGTACTTCTTTTTCATCTGGCAACTCTTTTTGTTGTAGTTAATACAGTTCCCTGTCTCATTCAGTTTGAGTTTCACTTTATTTCCTAAAAAACTTTTTTTTTCTTAATATTTACAGCCAGCAAATTTCTTTGCTTCATTGACAAGATTTGTCCTATAGCATATTTTTTTTTGTGTGACAGCAGTTTTGATTCTTATCAGTTATTGTTCCATCCTCTTCATGTTTTTGAGTTAAGGCACATTCATCCATCATTTCATATTCACAATGCCAGATTATGTCAAGTTTCATCACTCTAATATTTATTTGACAAGACTATAAAATGACAATTATTGTGAGTCATTTGGTATGGCTGTCATTGTTACACACACCTGTCCATTTCTGAAATTCTTCCTTTAGGTTCATTAGGCAGTTGGTGTAGAGATTTAAGGCTACTACTTCCTGCCGTCAAGGTACAGGGTTTGAGCCTGAACAAGTCACTACTTGCACTGCATTCCTAACTAGGGAATAATACACACTTTCTGGTGTAAACACCTGCCTATGCTTTTTGGGGGGGGTGGCATAATGATCATGGGCGATGGAACCATAGAGCCAGGGGGAGGGGGAGCCCCCCCACACACTTTTACAGCTGCAAGACCTACTGGAAAAATTAATGAAGTGGAGTTTTCACACTAACGTGCATTCGCTCGTGGAAGTTAAACTAACTAAACTAGCTTGTTCTCATATTGTTCTGTGTTACAGGAGTTATGCTGCCGCTGTTCTGTTAGTGCTGCCAGAGTCATGCTGGTAAGGAGAGTTTTGTTCTTTTATTTACAGGAGTTATGCTGCTCCCCGTGTGTGTGTGTGTATGTGTGTGTGTGTGTGTGTGTGTGTGTGTGTGTGTGTGTGTGTGTGTGTGTGTGTGTGTGTGTGTGTGAAATGCGCCAGTTAGGTATACCTGGTGGTTAGTGTTACTCAGGCTCAAACATGAGCCTGAATTCTCTACCCATACCACCACTTGTGATTCACGGAGTTGAGTCCATAGCTCTCCACTGTCCAGATTTTCACAGAATATTTGGCTCATACTTTTGGTCTATTCCTCTTAAAATTTGTGGTTTTCTGGCAAATCAGTGAGAACTGAATTCACTAAATAATGATAGCCCTTTAAGTTTCAGTCTTCCTATCTTTCAGGAAACATATGGTAACACAAAACACTTTATTTTAGCAACTTTCTAAGATTATACAAGCAATATTTAAAAAGTGTCCCTGGTTTTGAGCCTTTGCCCCCAAATAAATGTTGGCTTTTCCAGATTTCTTGTGCTGCGAAGTTGAGACATTTAGTTGAGTGTCAAGTGTAATTTACAAAGAGCTGAGAGCTTCAGGGGAAAATAACTTTAGTGCTACTTATGCTAAGTTGTTTGCATTGTTAGTAGCACAACAAGTAGTATACTTGCATTTGATGCCGAAGGCTGTGGGTTCTACTCCCACAGTATGCAAATGGATCACTGATAGTGTACTGTACTGCTTTGTACTTTAAACAGAGTTGATGCAACAGTCCTATGAATGTTCTCATTTGGAGGAGTTACCTAGTAGCTATGGACCTGTCATCAGTTTGCTATCCATTCCCCATTGTAAACTTACTAGCTTATCATTTTCTTAATGTAGCATAGACAATTTATTCTTCAAGGGCAACAGGCACTTTATTTGTAGATGAAACAATGAAATATAAAGGTGTTTGCTAGCAGCAACCTGTTTGTTACAGATCCCTTTAATGTGGAATTATTTAGATGACTTACGTCTGCAGAGATTTTGCATATTGACTGATATTAGTGGATTGTAATGACAGAAGTTTGAGTGGCCTTTTATGGTTGAAATTTTCTGAAATGGGTAGTTTTTTTCATTATTGGTTTATACATTTAGTTTCATTGCTTACTAGAAGACTTTTCCAAACTACAAATTTAAAACACATTCTAACAAGTGGTGCTGTATTATACAAGGCATATAATGTAATACAATCAGGTTAATACAATCAGGAAGGTGAATCAAAGAATGCATACATGTATGCTTGTTCACAGGATGCAGGAGATCAAAATAGAGGAAGAGACCATTCACCAATAGAGTCCCCCAGGGTTCGGTGCTGAGAGTTTTTCTGTTTGGCATATACATCTCAAAAGTAAAAGGAAATACCAAAGGGCTTTGGTTGACTAAATTTGAGATGACTGCAAACTAGGAGCAGTTATTGACTCCCCAAATGACTTAACCATCATGCAGGAAGGTTTGTCCCAAACAATAGCTGGTGCCAGAATCATGAATTGAAACTAAACTCAACGAAATGCATTATCATATTCTTTGGGAAGTCATCTAATCCAAGGAACTGCCAAATTGACAATGCCCCATGAGAACTGACCCAGTTGTTTGGCATTTGGGAACTTGTGTGTACAGTGACCTAACTTCTGACCAATATGTGCCCAAAGTCATAAGAAAGTCTTTCTATATTGCACAGCTTATAAACAAATTGATTGTGACTAGATCTAGAGATGTTATTGTCCCCCTTTACAGAGCCCTCATTAGGTCAGTCATTTTGTATAATGCCCACTTTGGCGTGTATCTGTCCAGACCCATGCAGCAATTGGAATACTCATAGAGATACCTTGCTAAAGGGATACAAGTCCTAAACAATAGGTCTTGCATGGACCACCTCAAAGATTCATCACTATACTCAGTATCCTACAGAGTGCTTAGAGGTGACATGTCTGGCATACAAGGCATCCTCCGACCTAATACAGATGGACCTACTGAACATCATCAAGTCAAATGGCATCAGAAATACTAATACTCAGTGCAGGTATCTAAACTGAATGTTGTGGAGAGATGGATATATATCAGAGAGGCTACCACTGTTCCAGAACAGACTATCCATTCAAGTAAAACAAAGCTCATCCCTGTCCATACTCAAATGCAGCTTGGATCTAAGGATGGGTAATAGAAAATGTACTTCAGGATTGCCTTTCATCCACTAATGGATAGAGGCAGTTCTTAAATGCTGCATCCCTTACAACATGGGTCCCCTCAAATTATCTATAGTATGATCACATTTATTCTGACTAGGGCTAATATACAATTATCAGCCATGGGATAGGTAAAACCAATCAGGAAATGTTAATTCAAGCACCAAAAGGGAAATTGGCTAAGCTTAAAATGTCCACCAAGTGAACCTATGTTGTGGTAATAAATAGTTTTAAAAAAATTACCCTTTTTAGATCACTAAGTGCCCCTCTCACCCTCCACCCCCCAGTCTTCAACAGCTTCTCTGATAATGATCAAGGTGGTTACTTTACAGTCACAAAGTGCAAGTTTTGATTCCCACACGGGGCAATTGGCAAGGCTTAAAATGACCCACAAGGACAGTTAGCTTAGTACTAATTTATGAACTTATGACCCTATTTGGGGCTGCTAGGTCCAGGGATGATCCCTCCTATTTTGGTTATAATACAGTCATCATCTGTTCTGCACCACTAATCATTTCAGAGAATCATTTACATTCCAAATGTTTCTGAAATAAATGTGTTTCTGCTCACACTTGGCATATGCAGATTCATCTGCACAATGTAGGCACAGCTTATGCAGTTCTAAGGGTTATTATTTTCCTATTTATTTCCTTTTTTAATTGTGGAAGTGCCAAAAGATCTACAGAGTGCATTTGTTTTTTTTTTTTTTCTGTCTCCAAAATAACCTCTCAAATAAGTAATTAATTTAAGCTTTTAAACATAACATGTAACCTTTTTCCAAGTTTTTCCTTCTAGGAACCTTCAGAATATGGTACATCCTGACAGCCCTGAGATCCGGGCTATGTTCAGTAGATGGAGTGTAAGTCAATGCAGCACTGCTCAGCCTTTCCTCATGCATTGCTGCAACCAGCTGAGGATGTTTTTTTACTCAGGCAACAGGCATTTGATACTATTGCTCTAGCAGTGCTCGATGCTCAATGTTCATGTCCCTATGCTGTTGTCCTAGCTCTGTCCCCTGAAAGGTTTGCCACAGTCTTGTTGGATTTTCAAAAATTTACAGCGCTGCCAATGTTAGTTTGGTGACATCTATGCAGATTATAGCTTGTTCATCATAACTGAGGATTCCTTAAGTTTCTTGTTTGTCTCTGCCCATCCTTAATTTAAATTTCTACACTTATGGTTCATACCTAGAGAAATGTTGGTGCCTGTGGCTGTTTCTTTATTAGCGTATGGTCTCCCAGTAGTCATAGAATCACCAATAAAGCCAAACCCCTAAGCTTTTCACTTTTCTTCATTTTACTTTGCTGTTATTTCAGATTTATATACTTAATGGTCAGGCCTGACTTATTTTGGATGAACCTTTCCATCAGACGCCCAGGCAGCTCTAAATTGTAAATTCCTATCACCTTATTTCCTTGTCAGTGCACATTATTTTTCAAAATACAAACCTCACCACTAACGCCATTTTATTTGATAAATTAAATTGTTGTACTACATATCTTCAAACTGTAAACCTCGAAATGATAAACTGACCAAATCAAATCTGAGAAAAGTAGCATTTGAATGAACGCATTTGTTTTGCAGGGAGGAAACCTGTGTGGGTAGGGCAAAACCCTCACACCTCCATTATTATCTGTAATAACAATATGGTTACACAACTGCTGGGAAAATAGAAAGTCCATGCAAAGGTGATAAACAGTTTATATAACAGATTTCGCAATATGGCTGAAACAAACATCCACATAAAATAACAAAGAAATGAAAAAACTTTTGCCCACAGCAGTGGAAATACAGAAACAAACAACTCATCACCAGGAACTATATGCAAAGCAAGTCTCTGTATTCCAGGTAGGGACCATAGCACAGAAATACTACCTTCATCATGAAAATACCTCCATAAAACCTTCCCAGAACTTAAGTTTCTGATAGCTGGGATTAGAGAGATGGCATTCCAGGGTATAACATTTAATGAACAGTAGAGCTCCCAAATTAATCATGTAAGTCTCAGCACAGACTTGTGACGTCTTGCTTGGGATGATCCTACCTCATCAGTATTATCAGTACTAGTATCTGAGTCACATTACAGATATATTACTACCTCATCAGTATTATCAGTGCTAGTATCTGAGTCACATTACAGATATATTACTACCTCATCAGTATTATCAGTACTAGTATCTGAGTCACATTACAGATATATTACTACCTCATCAGTATTATCAGTGCTAGTATCTGAGTCACATTACAGATATATTACTACCTCATCAGTATTATCAGTGCTAGTATCTGAGTCACATTACAGATATATTACTACCTCATCAGTATTATCAGTGCTAGAATCTGAGTCACATTACAGATATATTACTACCTCATCAGTATTATCAGTGCTAGTATCTGAGTCACATTACAGATATATTACTACCTCATCAGTATTATCAGTACTAGTATCTGAGTCACATTACAGATATATTACTACCTCATCAGTATTATCAGTGCTAGTATCTGAGTCACATTACAGATATATTACATAACTGACCATTTTGTTTTGTTACCTTTCCCTCTACCACTAGCCTTTGAAAGATATCTAGGCTTTTTTTGTGGGTGTGTGCTGCTTTTGCACCATTGGTAACAACTGCTTTCATGACATGTGCAAATTATTTAATTTGGGTTAACTAACACCACACAAACACCATCAACATATGCATGGAGGTTTTAGGGCTGAGGCTACCATAATGCTTACAACAGATAATTGACTACACCAACATGTCTCACAGCAAGTTAATATTAACACAATAGTGCTGAAAATCTGTTCTCAACTGACAATGCTTCTACTCCAAATCAGAAAATGTTGGAACACAGATGTGATGTTTCATTGACCAACAACAATTCACAATAAGCTGCTCATGTTTTCAAATTAACAAGAGCACTTAGTCAGGAAAGGTGATCATGTAGGGACAAAATAGGCAGGGTCGTCAATACTCTAAACTTGAAATCACAGCACAGTAAAATGCTGTGCTAACATTCTCAGAAATATGTTGATAACCTCTAGGGAGAGTTGTTAACCACTGCTTCATCCACCCATAGGAGAGAACAAGAGAAGAAAAGTACTTTACACAGACATGAAAATCTACTGCACTGAATGAAACTAACCCAAACTGCTACAGATAAAAACACTGAAGTATCATTAGAAAGGCCAGAATATGTGAGCGAAACCACTAATTCTGGCAAAGAGTTAAGAAACAGCTTGCTAAAGTATCAAAAAGCAGATACTACCCATGATGTCACCAAACAATTGTTATGAATGAAATAAAGTGGAAGTCAGGAACTTAAAAGACAAACAAACAGATTTTAGCACTAAATCTTCTCCAAGCCTTGTACTGTACTCAGCAAGCCATGAAACTGCCTCCAGCATGATGCAATACTTTAATATTTACAAGACAAAGGCAAATTACTTACAAAGTAATTCATGTAAAATGTGTCCTATCTTCACAGCTTCTGCAGAAATGCCACAGCAGTACCCAGCTATGAAACTTTTATCAGTCTAATATTTGCTTTTTATAACAGATTCAGAGTAAAGCACAGAAACTGAAGATAAATGGTTTCTGCACAAAGCCACCTGAATTCTGTGTCCTATTCTGTAATGAGTATTTGCTTCTTATACCAATGGGTGCTACTAACATAAGGTGGCACAACCTCACAGATTACTTCTCAAACATTAGCATTAAAGAGAGTTAGAAGAAAGGTGGACATCCATAGGAAAAGCATGCAGATTAGAATATAATACATGTATGTATGTATGTATGTTGTATAACATAAATAGATATAAACCTGCAACTGCAAATGAATAGCTTTTAAAAACATAGCAGATCAAACAGTTGCATTAAGTTATTATTAGTCTGAAAAAATACAGACAATGGCACATGAAAATGAGCACCAGAGTGGAGCAGAAGTTAACATTGCTACCTCACAGTGCTTTGTTGTCCGGTTTACTTATTGGGGTCCCTTCTCTGTGGAGACTGTATGTCCACAATCCGTCTGCTAGGGTTTTTGTTCGGGTTTCCAGTTTCCTCCAACATTCAAAAGAGATGTCAATAAATGAATTTCCAGTCCTTTAAATTTTAGCCACAGGTTTATGTAAGTCATTGAGATAGTGATTTCCATAGGTAAGGGACTTAAAAATATAAGGCTTGGAAGCCTCAGGAATCAAGATTAACCTGTCCAGCTGCCAGCACCCCATCAGAAGCTGAATGCAGTTCCCATCCAGGGCAATATGGCACAAAGGCTCCTGATGGAGGGCAACTAAACTAAAACTAGAACCTTTAAGATGATCGTATAATGAATGGTAAGCCAATGAAAGCCTTGCAGAATAGACATTATGTCTCGATAATCAGTACAACAGTAAGTAGGCTGGTGTTGATGTATGCATAGCTCTATAATCAACAAAGTTCAGCATTAAGCAGTCTGAGTTACAGGGTATTGCAGCAGTCTAGTCTGGATCAGACTAAGGTGTGAATCACAACTGAGAGATCTGCTTGAAGAATTAGGTGCTTACTCTTCTTTATATTTCTAAGATGGAAACAGGATTCAATGTTTCTAAGATGGAAACAGGATTCACAAGTTCATAGTTTCATAGGTCTTTTCTAGGCTAATGACCACAAGGGTCTTTTTAAGGCTAGCCATGAACCCCAAATCTCTGACAAGTTCTCTACCCTTGATAAGAGTATGCAGGAGCTTGGGCGATGAGTTCACAAGAGCTGACACCTAGTCCCAGAATGTCAGCCAAACATTAATAATTATACCAATATACTTCTCCTTGTTAACAATGGCAAGCTTGTCACCACCATGCATAATAAAAGGTGGTAGAGAAATGGAGGAGGAATCTCCCAGAGATGCAGGAACTCTCAAGGCCTCAGTCTTGTGGTGTTCAGTCTTAGCTGAATTTCACTAAGCCATGAATATATGGCTTCAAACTCAGAAACATCCAGAAAACTCATTACTATCCATTTAAAATCACCATTTTACCTGCAGACAACTCGGCTAACAAACTCAAAAAATTAGATGTTTCTCTTTTTCCACTCATCAGATATTATCTTAATAACCAAACTTTGTAAAAAAAATGATTCCCCAGATCTAAGACATTTTTCATCAGGCTATAAGCATATATAAATTGTGGTGCAAAGGAAAAGAAAGGATGGAAAAATAAATGCATGTCTGGTCAGTGAAGTCAATTTCTATAAGTCCAATTCCTGCAGAACAATTCCTCTGATGACAACTTAAAGTTAACTAAAACTACAGCTTCATTTGGAAAGGGAGACACGTGATCTTGCACAACACCATGACTGGGCTCACCACCCACACCACTAACTTACATATATTAACTTTATAGTTGTACAACATGGAATATTAGGTCCTCTGAAAGGGATTTCAGCAAAATCATTTCATGAGAAACTGTAGCAGTCCAGCTGCCACAGTCTAGGAAAAATAATATTCCTTTTCAAATCCACTGTGCAAGTTAAGTATAAGAACCACCCCGCAGCATTTCAGACCACGTTATCAGCTGACTGACAGTCAGTGTAACTAGTCATATCAGTTGCTACCATCTAACAAAAAAAATAAATAAATAATGAATGACTGTCATAATAACCTCTCTGAGAATATTATATTAGTCAGTGTTAATTTAAACCTTATAGGCTGCCAGAAAAACATCAATAATTTTTTTATCTGATTCAGCCGACCCATCCATAGATCACCCACTATTAGATTATGGAAGCTCCATAATATTTCTAAATATTCTGCCCTTCAGCATCAGTAGTTACAGTGCCATCTCATTCATGGTCACTCACTCAACCATCAAATAAACCCCATTTAAAAACACCTTCCACGCCAAATCACAAGGCACCATCAGTCCATAACCAAATTAAAATCCCATTTCTGCATTCTTGACAGGATGCCTATAATGTCAGAACCTTGACATTAGTACTTGCATGCTTAACAGCTTCTATTTTCTATGTCGCTGTTTAATTTATTTAAACACTGTTAACAGGGGTCATAGACTGATCCAAACTGCACTCATTTCAACCACAGTCCATAAGCACAACAAAGCCATAGAATTAAGTAGTTTACAGTTCAAAGTACAGTACAGAGTCCAGGTGAACATAAGGCATGTGTTGTAATATATGAGGGTGTGGCCTGGGTGTGCAGCCAACCATGGTTGGTTAGGGTACCAAAGGTAAGCGGGACCGAGGCCGATTAGCCATGGGATTAACCTATGATAATTATATTAACTATTTATATTTATAAAGAAACTATTACTTTTCTTAAATATTGGCATTTTATAATACCTGTAATAATATATTACATGTTTGCACTGCCGGCAGTTAATGATGCGGTACAGCGGTTCTTCGGTGCTCGTCTGCGTGGCAAAGCAAGTGATGAGCAAAACAAGCAAAGCTCTGCAAGAAAAGTTGGTTACAGTTTTTTATCAAATTTGTTAAAATGTTAAATAAGTTTAAGACAACAAGAAACGCTTCCGTAAGCCATTTTAATTTTTTTAAACAAATAAAATTAAACTAATTCAACTCAGCGAACATAAAAAAAAACATGCTTTCTTCCTGCTAAATGTTAAGTGAAGTTAAAATGGGTTTTACATTGGTTGTTTATGACAAGAAAAGAAAAAAAATCTCCGTCTCTGTTTTTTTCTTTTTGTCTATGTTAAACCCATTATAAAAATAACATAGCTTAAACGAAGCCATATTATATGAAAAATTGAAAAGTCGGGGCGACTCCTTTTTTTCCTAGTATAACTTTTTATACAACGGGCACGCTGGCCAATCAGCATGCACGTTTTGGGGGGGTCATGGTAAAATATATAATTTAGATCACAATAATATGTTAAGAAACTTACTTGTCATCATGAATGGCAGATATGTACAAATATGCATAACCTCAAAGCATTGTCATTGTAGCAGGATTAATGTTGAAGCTAAGCGTTTTAGTTGTTAAGTTGAAGATCCTAGTTAGGCAATAAGTGTAGTTATGTTATGAGAGATGAGTGAAGCATAAACAATGTGCACTTTTTAAGGAACTTATGATTTTTTACCTGAATGTGTTGTATTCAGATATGTTGCGAATTCTGGTAAGGAGTTAAGCCCAAAAGGTGGACCCAAAAATTGAGAAGGCATGACTAGGGGAAGTAGTTTGCTTGCAAAGCTTGTGAAGAGTATTGCACTACTGGATTGTGAACAAAGATGATATTTTTATCAGATGAGAAATTATAACTATTTACAAAAATTCAGCTGTATTGTATATACTTTACATCCTTAAATTCAGTGTCAAAAAGTTAACAAATCAATTATATACATACTATCTCTTATATGTTTTCAAATAAAAAATCTTAACACTTAACTCACTAATTAAATTATTGGTAAAGTTCCTCATAATATGGAATGATTTTTACTGCTAATTGATGGCTCAGTGGGGGAGCATAATGACTATATGGTGCGTAATAGTTAAGGTTGAAAAAAAATATATCTGTAAACACTTATTACTTGGAGCCAGTTGGTTCTTCAGAGAATGCTACAGTGGTGTTCAGATTTTGTTGGACAGTATATGAAGGTCTTTAATTATTTTTCTTGAAGGAATAGCCCAGCAGAGTTAAAGCTTAAGAATATTTTTGCTTATAATTGCCCTTTCCTCTTAGGGTAGGTATTGGAGAATTTTACAGCATCTATATATGTTAGAAATAATATTATGCTTAAGGTTAATGATGTGCTGGCCATATCTGAGGTGGGGTCAAGAGGGATGCAAGATATTTGAAGGAAAGAACATGATTGATTGGTTATAGTAAGAAATAAGACAGGGTAGAGAGAGAAGACAGGTTAATTGTTTTGGCATTTAGATTTATAATTATTCTTTTATCTAGCAGACATGGATGTGAAGTATGGAGGGTGTTTTTGAGTTTTTGTAGTTCTGTTTGAAAATTAAGGTATAAATTATAGAACACTAAATCATCATCATGAATAAAGAGGTTGAGTTTGATCAGGTCTAATGGTAGAGTATTAATGAAAGTCAGATGTTGGGAAATACCTGTAATGATCTTTGGAGGGGTTAAGAAGGACTTGTTAGATTTAATGGAAACGTTTATTTTTTAAGTAGCTGGATATGAAGTGGATTGTGCTAGATTGTTAACTAACTTTGTGTGGTTGACTGAGTTGAAGGCTGTAGTCAACTAATAGGTCTCCATTGACATGGCTTTTATTTGTGTTGTTACACATTTTGTCAGTTAGAGTGTGTAGAGAGCTTTGGGTATGTCTGGGATTATGTCTGGGGTTAATAAAAATATTTTGAGGATGACAGTGTGCTTTATTGGTAAAGGTAGCTTGTAAGTTAAATGTATATGGTTTTCTCCTTGTCTTATAAAATAAGTATCTCTGTATTATAGCAAGGCTAAGAAAACACCTATTTTTTCCCCCTGTAAATATTTTACTTGGTATTTTTAATGTGTTTCAGTGTATATGACTTACTGCCATGTTATCATGATCACTTTATTATTTCGTCACTGTGTATGGATAAAGTTATTGCCATTTATAGGTTCATAGGTTCACAGGTTGGTACTAGCTATTGGCCCTAGGGCCTATACAAGCCTAGCCATAACAATTCCCTGGATATTTCTTCCCACAATATTTACTTCCCTGGACCCCTGTCTTGCAGGGCAGCTGACATGATCCCCGGGTGAATTTCCTATCTCCCATCCAATCGTCAAGGTTCATTTTGAAGAGGGCCAAGGAGGTGCTCTGCTTGACATGTATGGGCAGTCTATTCCAGGGTATGGGGAGTCTCTGGGTCAGGAACCTATACTTTTTAAATGACTTTTATGGATCTAAAAGTGATCCCTTGACTTTAATCAGATTGGCTGTTGATTTATCTACACAAATCCTCATATTAGATCTCATCCAGTTCCAGTGCAAACAACAATTTGAAAAATATGCAGCATAAGAAGTCACAGGTGAAGTAGATTTCATAAATTCCATAAGTTTCAATAATGAAATGAGTGATTTAAAATATTGTTCTGCTTGAAGGATGTTTACATCTGTGCAATTATTAATACTTGGTTTAAAGATCCAAAATAGCTAGGCTCTATACTATAGAGGAATAAAGCCCTGACTGTCTAACTACCCCAGTAAACAAAATTAATTAAATAAATAAATAAAGCTATGGCAAGAATACCTGAACTCAATCTGAGGATCACGTGCTGGTAGAGCTGGGTAGGGGATGGTGTGACTTAGTGACCAATATTGAAACTCTTCTTGGGGACAGAGTGGACAGATCATTGCAGTGCCATACATGGGCAGGCATCCATTGTGAGGCTGTTGATTGGGGCCATGCACTAGACTTTACCGAACTGGTGATAGTAGCCTCTATTGGGCATGTGTGAACATCAGACATTGTAATTAAAAAAAAAAACTTTATATGGACATGTACATCAATAGGCTAGTAGAAGTGCTCCTGAACCCCACATCAGAAAATAATGGTTCTATATAAGCAGGGCATCAGCCTTGGGACAACTAGGCTCCTCTGTTAAGTGATGGTTACCTTAGGCTGTTGTGGGAGGTAAAGACAGACTCTCAGGTAGCTGGGATGAGTGTATCTCCTGTCTCTGTAAGCTAGCTGGTGTAGTCAGCACAAAAAATTATGCCTATGAGGACGATGGCTCCCTCCAGTCAGCTCTCATCCCAGGATGATCGGAAAATCCTCCATCTCTAGGGAATGACAGGCTCAAGATTTATGGGAGGAGGATAATGGTTGGCTGCCAGGGAGGCAAAAAAGGAATGCAAAAATATATCCAAAATAAATATCACAAATCACGGGGTATACTGGTATATAAGCTTTCCTTGCTGCATATCTGATGTGATAGGTGGCAGTGTCTCAGTATTTGTAAAACAATGCCTAAAAGCCTAAAGTCAAGAAAACAATTCAGGACTAAAATTGCTTATATAATAATTGTTATAATAATCTTGATTACAATATTATTGCGATCTACCATAAAGGGTCTATACCCCTTACAGAGCATGAGAATTTCCTGGCAAAGTCTTAAGATACAAAATAATGAAAATACAAAGCCTGGCTCCATAGCACAGAAGGATGGTGCCCTAACTGTAACCCATGCAACTGGCATTCAGTTAGCAGCCCTAATACTGGAGGAGTCAGGAAGGGAGGAGAGGAAGAAGGGGCATGCTGACTCACCCCTCCTTGGGCGTGAGGAAGGGATCACATATTCAGGGGCACTCAAAACTGAGCAATTTCCCTGGTTGAGACAAGAGAAATGAATGCCAAGTGCTTCAGGGAACAAGCGTGGTTGTTTGGAGGGGGATTCCCCCTGAATAAGTGAGGGGTTGTCCTTTGTGGTCAGCACATTGCATATCCCCTCCCTACATGTCACCAGTTTACTTCAGAGAACTAGGGTTAAACCAGGAATAACTCAAAGTACCCCTTATGGATGCTTGAATGATGGCCCCTCCTAGATGACCCTAGCTCTGGTGATGTGGAATGATAACCCCTCCCAGATAAAGTTTTGCCCCAGGACAGAGATGACGATCAGCAGACAGCATCTGGAGAGGCAAAAATGGAGAACTAAAAAAAAGTAATGAAAAAAAACCCATGTGATGGATTTTAACTGCCCAAACCTTAACTCTTTAAAGCACTCACTGTCACATAAATATGCTCAAATACTAACTGGCTATGCTAATCACAACAATTTGTCACAAAGCTGTATGAAATTCAATTACGGGTGGCCCTATCTTGGCACCATGACAGAAATGTAAGATCCACAAATACAAGTCCAGTAAGTTCAGCTGTAAAAGTGTGACTAACAGGAAATCCCAGTGAATGTTAAAATGGTTGTTATCCCATTAAAACATTTTTGCAGCATTGCCTCATCCCCTGGACCCCCGATGCCTCCCTGCTACCTACGTATACTAGCACTGAGACTTCTGTACAGTGGACTAAGAGGAATACCCGGAGGTACTACATGCTTGTACTTCCCCTATTTGTACATTTCTGGTCAAAGTTATTACAGATGCCATGCTTCGGCCTTGCTTCATGCTGTCTCAGATATCATACTGCCATACCTGTGGTCATTCTACTCTCAATACATAGTTATACTGTATAAGTAATATATATCACAGTACCATCATCATTACTTATGAAATTCAAACTCAGTCAGAAATAAATCTACTGAAAAGAAGTTAGGTAGTTTGCTTGGATTTTTCTGAAGTGTCTCTTGTGTGTTTTTTTCTCTGAAGCTCTGACTCTTTTTTAGCATTAATTCATTTTGATGTATTTTTATTTTAGTAGTATAGCAAGTGTTATGTTAGGAGATGCTAGTTTATATATATATATATATATATATATATATATATATTTTTTTTTTTTAATTTTAATTTTAGTTATTTTAGACAGAATAAAGTTGATTTTCACAGAAGTGAATTTTCCAACTGCCTATTAAAGGTCAGTATTTTATTTAATTTATTTTTTTATTTTATTTTTCCTCGGCAGGTCTAGCCACTCAGCAGTGTAAACCTTGGCTTGAGATGATTATCACTGTTGAAGTGATACCCCAACCCTCATGTACAAACATGGAAAAAAGGGGTAGAGGATGGATGGATGGAGAATGGATTTTATTTTACTTTCATTCATCCTTGCTCACTATAGTGATGTGTGCTAACCCTAACCCTAATACTGCTCCTTCTCCCAACCCTCCCCTACTCCTTAATAAAAACTTTCCCATAACACTGCAGCTATTTAGACAAATTTGAGGCTAGTTTTATGAGGGGGTTAGTGTAAAGATAGGGAGACGAAGTACTTTTCCTTTATCCAGCCTTTGTGTGTTCCATATTTAGGACTTTTGATCTTCTATATGTTTGAACATCTTAATACTATTTTTTTAACCATGATATTAAGAATGTCCAGTCATCTAGAGGAAAACTCTCTCTCTCTCTCTCTATATATATATATATATATATATATATATATGTACACACACACACACACACACACACACACACACACACATACATATATATGTGCGTGTGTGTGTGTGTGTGTGTGTGTGTGTGTGTGTGTGTGTGTGTGTGTGTGTGTGGTGTGTGTTGGTGTTTCAGTTTGATTTTATTCCTTTATTTTAACTTTATTTTTATTCTAGTATGAAGTGGTATAAAGCTTACAAAACTCACTAAACGGCTGATGAATCAATGAAAATAGAACATTTATTATTTTTGAACATCGTATATTTATCAGCAGTAGAGCTGCTTAAGTCATACTGCTGGACAGCAGCTGTATTATAAAAAAAACTCAGCACAAAAATACTTCAGAATGAAGAGGTTTTTATTATCTTCATTATTTATTAAACAGACCAGGTACACACCACTACAGCCCAAACCTTGAGACACCCATGTCTCCTGCATGCTTAATCTATGTTCAGAAATATAGAGCCGTGTCCATTAATCAAACTAGAATAAACCACTGATAAAAATCACAAAATCTACATCAAGAGTAGAAACAAAACACATTGTTGCATAGCTCGGAAACACCTAAATTGGTCAGAGTACTCTCACAAAGCATACCTCAAAATGGCTCATAAAATCCTCAATCTAAAAACTGCTCAGAAACAAGCCATATATTAAGGTACATATCCAAAGGCAACTGACATCTCAAAATAAATACCAGATAGACTGGCGATACTCTAATTATGATGTATAAGTAATCAAATTATAGAAATGATCTCTATCTTTCATTAGACAAATGTCAAGGTATGATCATTTCAAGTACCTTGTATGTAAACAGAGCTGTCTATCTAATCCCTGCTTTATTTAACTTTTTCAAAACATCTCTGAAAAGGTACCTAACAAGTAAATACAATGGTCTAAGAACCTTGCAACAGTTAAAGAAAAAGCCTTACTACAAATGAGCAGTTTAACATTCAAACTGACAGATGAAGTTGACTGCCTCCCTTGACAAAATAAACTTTATAAACCCCCTACTTTTTATGCTGTACAAAACAATGAAGAAGTCCTTCCATACTTCTCAACCTCTTAACTTAATAAATCTGGACAAAGCCTGAAATAATGGAAGGATTACGGCTCCATCAATATGGCTAGATTTTAAATACTGCATATTGCTGTTATAAATTTAGAAATTTGCTAGAATAACAGGATTTGTGTTAGCATACATTTTCGGAAGGATATAAAGTCTGAAACTCAAATGTGTGCCATTATTTAATGATTGCAGTCATCAGTGATTTGCAAGAAAATCACAAATTTTATGAGGAACAGACAAAAAATATGGGCCAAAAATCTGGACATTCTGCCAAAATGAGGACAGTTGAGAGGTATTGTTTTCATTAGGTCACCATACTTTCTAGTTATCAGAAAAAGAAAATTTTTCCTAAAACTGTCCCAGCATATTTGAATTCTTTACCTTAAAATTTATATAACACTGCATACAAATGTTAATTAAACATGCTGTGAAACATATACTGTTTTCCTCCCAAGGCTTCCACTAAAAGAGTTTTTTTTTTGTGTGTGTGTGTGTGTGTGTGTGTGAGTGTGTGTGTGTGTGTGTGTGTGTGTGTGTGTGTGTGTGTGTGTGTGTGTGTATGTGTTTACTTCATAACATTGAAATTTCATAAAGGTGAATTTCATAACATTGAGACCAAAACATCTAAATCCCAAAACATTGAAAACCTAAAACATTGAACATTCAGAACATTGAAAGTGTGCTTCATAATATTGAAAAGAGTAATGCATGTATAAATAACAGTAAGGTTAGGAAATTAACTTTTGTCCACTGTAGTGTGATCTTGGAGTTGGTATATTTAATTTATGAGGGGTGTGAGGGGCAGAGCCCCCCACATGGGGGGTACAGTGCCCTCCTGCAGAAATGTAGTAGAAAATGTGTTTGTTAGTTAGGTGTTGTTGTAGGTGTAGGTGATATTATTTACTTGTGCAATGTAGTTTTCAATGTTATGAAACACACTTTCAATCTTCAGAGTTTTCAATGTTTTGGGTTTTCAGTGTTTTGAATTTTTGATGTTATTATCTCAATGTTATGAAATTCAACGATGAAGTTTCAATGTTATGAAGTAGATCTGTATATACATATATATATATATATGTTTTGGGTTTTCTTGCTGGACCTCCATAGTACTCAAATTCAAATAAATAAACAATAACTGCATCTGCCACTACCACTAAAATGAAAAAAAAATAGCACTAAGTAGCAATACTATAAAACACATCCGTGAAACTAAAGAAAGGGTTAATTTATCGAGAGAAGAAAAAGCATCCATTTACCATGCCAAATGCATAAAACTAAAATAATAAACGTAATAATAATAATAATAATAATTGTGATGCCCACCACTGCTGCCAATATGTGATGGCCACCATTATGTGACATCCCCACACTGGGCCAGTAATCAAGGAACCTGAATCCTCACCACTGACACTGGAGAGGGACATACACTTGGAATACAAATGGATACTATTTCCAGATGCAGACCTCACTGCATTAAGTACAATGCAGAGCTCTCTGCATCAAGTCTAATTTCCCTTAAGAGCACACAGGAAACAAACTCTGGTTGGCGTCTGTATGTCTCTATATCTGTCTCCCTCCAGGTCCCCAATAAGACTCCCCACTGGTACAGCTGTAGGGGTAGGTCCTCAACTGAGTGTAAAAGCCAAGTCCTCCAACACCCTCTCTATAAACCCAGTGTTTCATGTCCCTGCCTGAAGTAGCTGACATACACACACTGGGATTTGATTTTCACACACACACACACACACATACACACACACACACACACACACACACACACACACACACACACACACACACACAGCTGGGAAAGGCTGGCACAGGTTTACCTGCTGTGTCACCTTCTGCCCAGGGTATAAGGTAGTTACCACTGCCAAGAGACACTCCACAATCAGCTACTCTAAGGCGCTTAACAAAGGGTGTCCAATTTTACTGTGTAATATTAATACAAATACAAATGGTAGTAGTTCACCAAGACGGCTAGGTCTTTTGGAGTGGCCCACACAGTGTCATTAAATAAATATAAGTACTCTCCAAGGTTAGATACTTTCTACAAGGACCAACCACAATAAAAGTTTGAAATATATTTAATAATAAATAATAAAAGAACATAAAATATTGGATATACATTTACAGTAAACCACATAGTTCAAATCACAGAAAATATTGAAATTGACACTGATGGACAGACTCATACAAATAAAGTAAAACACTCTCTGAACTAAGCTTCACTATATTCCTGACTGAATCCAAAATAATTTACTGTTCCCTAATTATGTTACTTACTACAGCAAAGCAAGATGCTGAGGGTCTTTCTAACAGAATACTTTATATGGTGTCAAAGCCATGGCCTGAAGCTCAATGCCAAAAAGTGCATTGTCATCCCCTTTGGTAAAAACTCTGTACCCATGAACTACCAAATAGCTGGTAGTCTACTCAATGCCGAAAATGTGATAAGAGACCTTGGGACACAGGTGGACAGTAGTCTCTCCTTTGATAATCACATCGCCACAGTGGTCAGGAAATCCTTTTATGTGGCTCATCTCATCACAAAAGTATTCTCATCCAGAAAAAAAGAGGTCATTGCTCCCCTCTACTCATCACTCATTAGACCCATTATAGAGTACAAGCCCCTTTTGGTATGTACCTCACAAGACATCTACAACAACTGGAAAGACAACAGAAATACCTCACAAAGAGGATTACTGGCCTCAAACAGATGCCCTATGCAGACCGTCTCAAAAAACTACAGCTTTATTTCATCGCATATCACCTACTCAGGGGCGATCTCTGCCTAACATGTCAAACCCAGAGCTGTTGGACATGCTCCACTTAAAGAAATTCCAATCCCTCCGAGCTACACGCTCTAGGGACCTAAACCTTGTCACCACAATAAACAGAACATGCTGGAGGGATAGATTCCTGTCCCAGAGACTTCCCATACTCTGGAACAGACTACCTATCTATGTCAAACAGAGCTCCCCATTAGCACTCTTCAAGAAAAATCTTGATGATTGGATGGGAAATGGGAAATTCACCCCGGGGATCACTTCTGTGGCTCTGCTCAACAGGGGCACAGGAAAATAATTTTCTTGGGTGGCGAAAGCCAGGGTACATTTTTTGGCTAGGCTTGTATGGGTCCTAGTGCCGATAGCATAGTACCTACCTATGAACCTATGAACCTATACTCTGAGATTTCTCTTTGTAATATCAAAAATATAATTTCCAAGAAGGCTGGCAGAATTACCTCATCTGTATTCCCCTTTGAATGTGAGACAGGAATTTAGCACATACAACCACAAAACACATGCAAATGTTTATGGCACTGCCTGGGGCCTCCCCTCTTTTCATTGATCTAACGGACAAAGGCTCTTTCCCAGACCTATCATCTTCAGTCCTGTTCAGCACTGTGGGGTACCATTTTAATGATTCAACAGCTCATTTACATTTTCTTTATTTTTCTTAAAGTTAACCTCTGCTCTGCCAGTATCGTCTATTAAAACATATACATTTAATTCAGCTGCAATAATACATGTACTTTTCTCTTCATTTCAGCAGGGTGCGTTGTTGATACATTTACAACCAAAGCTCACAAATACATTTTCAGCACAAGCATCTGTACAAAATCAGTTTGATATACAAATGCCATACAGTTTTAATAGATTTGTAACACAAGCATCTTGTATAAATCTGTTTGATATTCAAAGGACATATTCTTTACAAAACTTCAGCTGGCTATGCTGACACTTGCCCATATCATCACATCAATAATAATAATAGTACAACCACCATTATCTGAGTAGATCAAGTTCTTTCACCACACCTTTCATGGGGAACTGTACCTCCATACTTTTTGCAGTGTTATATAAACAACCCCCAATATTGCTGAATCTCAAGGAAAAGAGAATACCAGCCAGGTATCATTCTTTTTATACTAATGGTAACAATAACATAGCATTCTTCTCTTTTTAAACCCAGAAGATCATGAAGCTTTTTGCGTATACCGATGTCAGTGTTATACTTCACCTTTCATTTTTCATTTTACCTTGCTCCCCTCCACACACACGTTTACACTGATTACTATTTTCCTTTTATTCTTTACTGAACTCCTTATATAGTTATTTCCATTGGTGTTTACATTATATCTCTTCTGGCAATCTAAGTGGTGCAGTTAGGGTTTCTGCAGTTCTTTCCTGAGCCTCATTCCTGGCTAGTTTACATAATCATTGATGATAAACCACTTAAATCCATAACTTAGGATTTTGACTCCCCTTCCCTACAGACATATGCCATCATATCAGTATAGGCTTGGACGTATCCACATTGGTCCCCAGTCCTCAGTGGTGTTAAGTTCAACAGGTGTTCAACAAAGTGTTGAAACCCACCATGGACAGCATTCTAGTTTCAGCCATGCCATTGACAGGTAGTATCACAAGAAATATTTACTGAGTGGGTGTTATCTGCCTGATGATCCCCAATTTTAAACACTACTCCTCTAGAGTTTCTGGCTTATTCTTAGGAAGATAATTTATTCCTAAATGTGCAATGATTTTCAGATCCTTTCCATGTGCAGCTGCTTTTATGTTGCAAATGATTCACTCCATGTCCCCCATCCCAGGCATCTCTATTTAACTGCTATCCCCTAGTGCTCCCTGCATAACAAAGGAATCCCCCATCAGAAGTTATTTCATCCTCTTCTTCAGTCCCATGCCCCCCATGGGCATCCTCTTCTGGGGGTCAAAGCATCTTCCTTACTCTCCAGAACTGATGCATCACAAGACGGACCAAGGTCTGCATCTGTTCCACCTCTCTGACTCCAAATACACCACAGTGGTCCAACTGTTCTTTTTTCTTGGCTGCCTCTGAGGCAATAATGTTCATTATATTTTATTAGGAGACTCAGTTTCTTAAATGAGTTTAGTTGCCTCTTTTTGCAGCCCAGATTGGTGCCTACAAATGGGGCAACAGTGTATCCCCAGAAGGTCTCACAGAGACTCACCTCCTCCCCACCATTTCACTGCACCTCTCACTTTTCTCTGTTTTAACTTGTTGACTAATGTTTTGCTTCCTCACAGTCAAGGATTTACTTACATTTTGTATGAATTTCTTAAAACCTGTTCAGCTTTAACTTTGTTTTCTTCATTCTTCCTTTCTTCCTTCCTTTCTTTCTTGCTTTACATGTCTTGACTTCAATACATTTTTAGCATTTTTGTATATATACATAACTTTTCTAAAATTTCCTTGTCCACAAATTTCTAATTGACTCAAAAATGCATTTTTAAATATTCAGAACTCCAGGCAGTGCTGCTTAAGAGTTTCCAAAAGCTCTGGAGCGCCTTTGAAGTCCCCCTATTTATACAATAAATTCCTATTGTCCTTTCAAAGACATGGATTATAAACATTAAAATGGTTTTGGAAAAGAATTGTAATGTATACAGTGCACAAAAAAGGAAAGAAAATGATACAAGTGGACTTCTTATAGGCTCATAGGTAAGTACTAGACTAGTCGCCCTTACAGGCCATTTTCAGCCTAGCCAGTATCCCCTTTTGTGCTCAAAATAACCTGTCCCATTTGGTTATATATTGGCCTTAATCATTCCATGATCAGTAGTTATATATATAAGCCTTAATGAGAATAACTGGGATCATACTACGGATAATTTGAGGGGACCCATGCATTTAGGAGCCGCTTCAGTCCAGTAGTAGTACTGGAGCAGTCCTACAGTAAATTTTCTGTTGCACTTGAAAATGGACAGGGATGAACTTTGTTTTATGTAGATGGAGAGTCTGATCCACAGCAGTTGTATCCTCAGATAAATACTTATCCATCCAAACCATTCTTTTGACATTGCAGAAAATGTTTAGATACCTAGAGAGAGACAGTATTTCTGTTGCCATTTGACTTCTTGATGTGCATGGGCATCAGAATCCTAGGATAACAAGTGTAGTGATAGGGCTTTGAGTTGGTCTATGTGGGACATGTTGTTTAGGCCTTTTATACTTTTAGAAAGATACCTCTGTTTGTGTTCCAGTTGTTGCATGTGTCTGGACAGATACATGCTACAGGGGGCATTATATTCAATGACTGGCCTAATGATGGCTGAGTATAGGAGGGACAATGACATCTTTAGATCTAGACACAATTCTATTGTTTATAAGCTGTGCAATATACACATATTGGTCAAACATTAGGTCACTTTCCACATAAGTTCTGAAATACCTAACAACTGGGCCAATTCTTAGGGGTGTATTGTCAATGTAGCAGTTCCCTGGGTTAGATGACTTTCCAAAGGATACAATAATGCATTTTTTGGCATTTAGTTTCATTCCATGATTTTGGCATCAGTTATTTATTTGAGAAAATACATCTTGCAGGATGACTAAGTCATTTTGGATTCAATGACTTCTCCTAGCTTGCATTCATCTGCAAATGTAGTCAGGTAGGGCCCTTTGGTATTGGCTTTTACTTCAGAAAAGTAGATGCCAAACAGGAGAGATCCCATAACAGAGCCCTAGGGGACTACACTGGTGACTGGTCTCTTTGTGGAGGTAACATTTTCTATTTTGATTATCTGCATCTTATCTGTGAGCCATTTGGCAATCCAGTGGGTAACATACCAGTTCATTCCCAGTTTATATTTTTTACTATGCTTCACTGTGGATTTGTGTCAAAAACTTTAGTCGGGTCAAGGTATGCAATGTGCATCATTTTGCCTTCACCCATTGCTTTGGTGATGAGGTTGAATAAACATGACCTCCCCTTGATGAGTCCAAACTTAGACAGGTCCAGTTTTTAAAGGTTCCCTATGTCCTGATTGATTAATTCCATGGTAAGTCTTTCCATTTCCATGGCTTTGCATATGACTCTGATCTGACTCATAGATCTGTAATTGCCTGGGTCTGTGGAAGGTCCTCCTTTATGCAGAGGAATGACTATAGCTGTTCTCCATTCATTGGTACAAAACATGTATGGAGGTTGAGATTGAACACTGTTGTTAGGGCTGTGGCTAAATCATGCTTCTTGCTATTTAAGATGCATCTAGATTCATTCTGTGATGAGCTAGCTAATTACCTATGTATTTATTAACTTCTTTGTTTAATTAAAATGCATTGATTGAGATACAGCTCTGATGCCCCAAAGACTATTTTCAGACTCAGCCTGGGAGTACTATCTCAAAAAATTACAAAACTACAGCATATGAAAACTTTAAGAAAAAGGAAAAAGGAAAAAATGTGCAATAAAAGTACTAGCCCTAAGTAGCATCCTGCCTTTGCCCAGAATGATATCACAGTATAAGGACAAAATGATTGACTTCAAAAATTGGCTAAGCTTCTGGTGTCATTCAAAGGGGATCCAGTATCTGTCTGCCTGGGACGACATGAACGACAGACCACGATGCCTTGCCAGATATGGTCTGCACCTGTCACCCCTGGGATTCAGGTTACTGGCTAAAGCTCTTGCCACCCCTATAGTGCCTTTTTTAGGCAAGGTTCAAAGGACAAAACCACCACTGTAACAGATGCAAGCATGCAAAATCTGAATGTAATGCTACTCAATCCTAGAAGTCTAAACTTCAAAATGCACACTCTCTCAAGGCCCTCCTAAAAATGGAGAACATCGATATCTGTGCAGTAACTAAACTGAGTGCAAACAGCCAGAAAGAACACTCGAAGCTTCTTTCGTTAATTTGATTTATTAATAAGGACAGGTTTATGGGAAGACATTTTTATATCTGTGCAGTAACTGAGACCTGGTTCAAGGCTCCAGAGAGCACCCCTGCAATACCAGGCTACAACTCTTACCACACTTTTCGGCCACCAAATCAAGACCGAAACACTAAAAGTGAAGGAGTGTCCATATTCACCAAGGATATTCACACCTCCAGGTTAGTTGCTCAACACAATGCATCTGCAATTCTCCAGGTGCAACTAACACTAGGTAAGACTGAAATCCAAATTGTAGCTTGCTACAGATCCCTCTCCATACCCCACGATTCTCACTACACCTTTCTAAACATACTGGAAAATATTAAGATACAACCAAACACCCTAATACTGGGTGATTTCAACTATCCTGCCATTAAATGGGAAAACTACTCGGGTACCAACACCTTTTCCCAACGGTTCTTGGAATTCATAAATTCCAATGCCCTGGATCAGCTAATCCATTGTCCTACCAGGGGCTCCAATATCCTAGACCTGGTCATTACCAACATGGGAGATAGATGCTCCACACGAGTGGTCACCCCTCATTGGTCAGGTCTTACCATACGCAAATCACCCTTGACATCCACATCCTACCCCCACCCCCCCAGTAAGGAAACCTCTGTAAAAAACTTCTCCAAAGCCAACTTCATGCTACTCAAGTCAGAAGTGACAAATTTCATGACACCCATGCAGACACGAGCTGAAAGTTTGACTGCTAATATCCTACACTAAGGCACTGTACGAGCACGTCCACTCATGCATGAATCGTACCATCCCAAATAGAACTAAGATGCTCCCCTCCAAAAAAAGGAAGCCAATCTGGTGGTCCCCTGCCATAAACAAACTATACAACAGAAGAAAGAAACTGTTGTAGAAAAGAGGAAAATCCCAGGATGCAAAAAACTCCCTTGCCAGCCTCAGTAAAAAGCTGAGATCCATCATAAAATCATCCAAAGCTAGTTACAAAAATAAAATTTCCAAAGATTCCAAAGACAACCACAAGGAATTCTATAGTTATATCAAGAATCTAAATGACAATGCTCAGATATGCTCTGAGTTACAACAGAATGGCATTAAATTTACTGATCCCAAGGATATTGCCAATATCCTGGCAGATCGATTTAGTGCCAACTTCACCCCCTTCTCACCCCCCAAAAGATTGCTAAGTTCTGATAATCACGGCCACACAGGTAGAAACCACACTCGCCAAAGCTAAGAATACAGCATCCATGGGACCAGATGACATCCCAGGCTGTGTACTACATGAACTACAAAATGAACTGGCACCTCACCTAAGTGTCATGTTTAATCATAGCCTCACCTCAGGCTTTGTGCCCACTGAATGGCGCACAGCTACAGTTATCCCACTCCACAAGGGGGTATCCACCTTGGATCCTGGGAACTACCATCCCATAAGTCTGATGAGCCTGATCTGCAAGGGCATGGAATGCATTATCATGGAACTTATAAACAAAGACAATGGCAACCTTCAAACACTGGACCCCACCCAGTATGGGTTCGTGAAGGGCCGATCTTGTCTCCTGAACCTGACTGACTTTTTCAAATCAGTCTCCAGAGCTGTGGAGGCAGTCCACACAGCCTATCTGGACCTTGCCAAGGCCTTTGACACCATCCCCCACTCTGGAATCATAGATACACTTACTAAGCTGGGCATTAATCCCTATTTCCTTCGATGGGTTGCCAACCGGCTTACTGATAGAACCCAGACTGTAAAAGTAGCTGACTCCAAATCCAGCTTCAAGCAAGTGACAAGTGGAGTACCTCAGAGTTCAGTCCTGGGAACACTGTTGTTTGGCATCTACTTTTCTGAAGTACAGGCCAACACTAAGGGACTCTGGCTAACAAAGTTCGCAGATGACTGCAAACTGGGAGCCATTATTGAATCCCCAAATGATGTGGATATTCTACAAAAGGGCCTTACTGAAACAGATGCTTGGTGCCAGAGCCATCGGCTCATGCTTAATGCCAAGAAATGTATAGTTATCCCCTTTGGGAAAAACCATGTACCCATAAATTACCACATAGGTGGCAGTACACTAAACACCAAAAGTGTGATGAGAGACTTAGGGACACTTGTTGGACAGTGGTCTCACTTTCAATAACCACATCGCCACAACAGTCAGGAAATCCTTCTGTGTGGCACACCTCATGACTAAGGGCTTTTCATCCAGAAAAAAGGAGGTCATTGTCCCACTGTACTCATCCCTTATTAGATCCATTATAGAGTACAATGCCCTGTTTGGTATGTACCTCACAAGACATCTGCTACAGCTGGAAAGGCCGCAGAAATACCTCACTAAATGAATCACAGACCTAAAGCAGATGCCCTTTGCTGACCATCTAAAAATACTCCAGTTATACTCTATGGCATATTGTCTACTCAGAGGCGATCTCTGCTTAACATGCAAGGCCATGTCAAACCCTGAGCTGTTCGACATGCTCCACTTAAAGAAATCACAATCCCTCAGAGCCACATGCTCCAGGGATCTAAACCTTGCCATCACAATGAACAAAACATGCTGGAGGGATAGGTTCCTGACCCAGAGACTCCCCATAACCTGGAATAGACTGCCCATACATGTCAAGCAGAGCGCCTCCTTGGCCCTCTTCAAAAGGAACCTTGACGATTGGATGGGCAATAGAAAATTCATGCCAGGGATCACATCAGTCACCCTGCTAGACAGGGGTCCAGTGAAGTAAATATTGTGGGAAGAAATATCCAGGGAATTGTTATGGCTAGGCTTGTATAGGCCCTAGGGCTGATAGCCTAGTACCAACCTATGAACTTATGAACTTGACCAGTAAATGCAAATGCAAAGTGGATTTAAATTAATGCAATAAATCAGTAAAATGACATAATAATATTCAGTGAAGTTATATATGACAAGAGAAAAAAATTAAAAATAAAATCCCCATTGCAGCTGGAGACTACCTGAATTTATATGATGTGTCTGTTGTAGTTAATAAAGACAAAAAAGAGAAGATATATCAAGGGGATATACATGTGAAAGTATTGAAATTTAGCAGATTCAAGTAAAATTTTTAAGGTTATTCTGGAAAACTGGGTTAGATTCATTCCATGGAAGGGAAGACGAAAGGGCTTCCCTGAGGAAGATCATTAAATTAGAGAAGCTGTGCTTACTGCACGTCAGTTTGTTATGCAGAATATTTAGAGATGGGTCATTCCTGGCTACTAGTGGCTAGCTAGTTAGACTGTCTCTTGCTATCTTTTCATTCAATGATGGCCTGAAGAAAAATTATGACTAAGGAAGTAAATTCAATGTTACTGCTCAACGCAATGTTTCCTTGCATCAACACACCTTCTTGGTCAAGACAGTACAGTAATAACTGTGCAGGAAGATAACTGACTTAAGAAGTTGGTCCCCTCTAGCCATAGTTTTGTAGATGTTCTGAAGTGTAGTTTAGAGCATTTTCCTAACCTTTTGATCCAGTGGTTGCCTGAACACAATTATGAGTAAGAAAAAAAATACAGTTGCATGCTTTTTTTTTTCAAGGAAGATATAACTAGTGATAGAGGCTTAATGCTCAAAGCTGACAAAACATTACCTCACAATAAAGTAACATGGCAAATGTTTGAAAGGATACATGCTGCCTCCTTCCCAACCCCCTCCCCAAACAGTTATCATCTCTGCATGTCTCTGATGTTAGACTGGGATGAAAGCAAATGCAAAAATGGCCACAGGGATATATTTCAAGTGACTGCTGTAGCAACCTTATGTACACACCTCTGAGTAGGGCTAGTTTTAGAATGGGTTTATTTAACAGCAGAGGGTTGGGAGGGTGGTCTAATGGTTAAGGTGTTTGCCTTACAAACACAGGGTGCAGGGTTTGAATCTCACAAGGGATAATTGGCTAGGCTTAAAATGGCTCACAAGGGCAGTTAGCCTAGTACTAACCTATGAGGCCACCACCAACTCCATGTCCAAATTTATTTATACAATCTGGGGTGTGGATGCCACCTGATACTTAGACGCTCTAAGGGTCTGAATGTTCTGTAACATATTTTATGTCTTATTTTTGAAATACACTACTGAGAAGAATTATCTATGTACACAGAATTATTGTGTCCATAGAAAAAAAAATCAGTATTATTTTTACACACACACACACACACACACACACACACACACACACACACACACACACATACTGACACTATTTCTGAGAAGTCAGATCTATCACAAGATGCACAAACATGCACAAACACATTCCACCCTCACCTTCAGAGAAACTGGAGGAACATCAGTTTACCTGCAACATGTCTTTAGGGTACTGGAGGAAACCAAAGCATATAGGTAAACACATACAGAGACATGACAGGCATACAGACTCCTCATAGTAAAAGCTAAGGCTGAGAACTCAGCCAGAATTAAACACTATGAAATGGCAATGCTACTCATTGAGTTACTCTGATAATGAGCAGTCACAGTTACACAAACCCTGCTTATGCCAAACCACCAAAGATAAGCACCTATCTTGTGCAAGATATATTAAAGGTATATATTTGTGATAGTGAAAAAAAATATTACCAACTGTCACTCTTAAATGCACTGCAATCACTCCCAAATGCACAAGCATAATGGTGGTGCGGATGATGTGTGTGATAGAAAGTAAAAGAAATAATGGCCAGCTTGTTACTCTTACACTGCAAGCCACCACCCCCCTCCCACACACACACACACACACACACACACACACACACACACACACACACACACACACACACACATACACACACACACACAAGCATAAACTATAGCAACACTAGTTTTTGCACTGATTTCATCAACTAGCAACACATTGTGCAGCACTAGTACTGCCACACCATGTCAGTGACTATTGTTTAGCAGTCATCAAACACCACTTTTATTCCTCTCATTGAGGAATAGTGAATACATGTCACTGTCCCTGATTTACTTAGGAAAAGACAAGAGAGCATCACCATAGATAACGTGCTCAAATTAAGAAAATCAAATCGTTATCTATGGTGATATGCTCTTGTCTTTTCCTAAGTTGATTTTCTTAACTTGAGCCATCTTCAGTGGTGTTTCTTTGATCTTATTTGTACTGTCCCATATTTCACAGAATTCTCTGATTTTGCCATATTTCTCATAAAATTTTTGATTTGCTGGCAAATCATTCAGGATTACAGACAGTCAATAATATCAGAATTAGAATGTCGTGTTTCCTATTCTTCATAAAATGCATGTTGATATAAAACATGTTATCCTATTAATGTTTAAAATGAATTAGAGCAATGTTTAAAAAATGTTCTTGATTTTAAGCCTTTATTCCTCTGTCACGTTTGGCTTTTTCAAGAATTATTGAACAAAGAGGTTGAGAGTTATAGTATTTGGTGTCCTGCCAGTATTTATAAAACCTCCTGAAAGAGAACGCTATCACAGAAGACTGGAAAAATCTGCTCTTCTTAAAATCCCAGGTAAGTGCTGAAATCAGTCACTCTGGGCTGCCGATCTCTAGTGCTTACTTTGCTCATGTTCATTCAGTGATTACAAGCTTTATCTAACAAGGTCATATCACAACCCTGGTTTGGATAAAGCAGGTAATCACAGAATGCATATTTTTTATGCTCCTTTTCTCTCATCCAGTGGCAGCTTTTGCATGCCCTCCACACAGAATGAAAGAAGATTAGGGCCTCCCCCACAGCAGCAGGTATTATGGATGCCTGATGCCAACAATGGTGTTAGTTTTAGTGCAGAGAATGCCCACCAGCAGGATTTTACTAAATCAAAGGCACTATATCAGTAGTAAAGCCTTTAATTAAATTATAAAGCCTGCTACTCGACAAAATGGTGTCACCTCAACCAGACAGATCTTTGAATTTTAAAGGAAAAGTGGTGTCAGTCCTTAGGGTTCTTCACCCTAAGATTTATTATTACCCATCTGGTTTATTAAGTACATAGTTTTGCTGCACTAGCTTTTGTTGGTCTGACAAACATGAATACAGTGATGTTAATTACAGAGTTAGTGGGTGCAGTGGTGTATATTACAGAGTTAGTGGGTGCAGTGATGTTAATTACAGAGTTAGTGGGTGCAGTGGTGTATATTACAGAGCTAGAGGGTGCAGTGATGTTAATTACAGAGTTATTGGGTGGAGTGGTGTATACTACAGAGTTAGTGGGTACAGTGATGTTAATTACAGAGTTAGTGGGTGCAGTGGTGTATATTACAGAGTTAGTGGGTGCAGTGATGTTAATTACAGAGTTAGTGGGTGCAGTGGTGTATATTACAGAGCTAGTGGGTGCAGTGATGTTAATTACAGAGTTATTGGGTAGAGTGGTGTATACTACAGAGTTAGTGGGTACAGTGATGTTAATTACAGAGTTAGTGGGTGCAGTGGTGTATATTACAGAGCTAGTGGGTGCAGTGATGTTAATTATAGAGTTATTGGGTGGAGTGGTGTATATTACAGAGTTAATAGATGCAGTGATGTTAATTACAGAGTTAGTGGGCACAGTGGTGTATATTGGGTGCAGTGGGTTATATTACAGAGTTAGTGGGTGCAGTGATGTTAATTACAGAGTTAGTGGGTGCAGTGGTGTATATTACAGAGTTAGTGGGTGCAGTGATGTTAATTACAGAGTTAGTGGGTGCAGTGTTGTGTATTACAGAGTTAATGGGTGCAGTGATGTTAATTACAGAGTTAGTGGGTGCAGTGGTGTATATTACAGAGTTAGTGGGTGCAGTGATGTTAATTACAGAGTTAGTGGGTGCAGTGGTGTATATTACAGAGTTAGTGGGTGCAGTGATGTTAATTACAGAGTTAGTGGGTGCAGTGGTGTATATTACAGAGCTAGTGGGTGCAGTGATGTTAATTACAGAGTTATTGGGTGGAGTGGTGTATACTACAGAGTTAGTGGGTACAGTGATGTTAATTACAGAGTTAGTGGGTGCAGTGGTGTATATTACAGAGCTAGTGGGTGCAGTGATGTTAATTATAGAGTTATTGGGTGGAGTGGTGTATATTACAGAGTTAATAGATGCAGTGATGTTAATTACAGAGTTAGTGGGCACAGTGGTGTATATTGGGTGCAGTGGGTTATATTACAGAGTTAGTGGGTGCAGTGATGTTAATTACAGAGTGAATGGGTACAGTGGTGTATATTACAGAGTTAGTGGGTGCAGTGATGTTAATTACAGAGTTAGTGGGTACAGTGGTGTATATTACAGAGTTAGTGGGTGCAGTGATGTTAATTACAGAGTTAGTGAGTACAGTGGTGTATATTACAGAGTTAGTGGGTGCAGTGATGTTAATTACAGAGTTAGTGAGTACAGTGGTGTATATTACAGAGTTAGTGGGTGCAGTGTTCTTAATTACAGAGTTAATGGGGCAGTGGTGTATATTACAGAGTTAGTGGGGTTAGTGATGTTAATTACAGAGTTAGTGGGTGCAGTGGTGTATATTACAGAGTTAGTGGGTGCAGTGATGTTAATTACAGAGTTAGTGGGTGCAGTGGTGTATATTACAGAGTTAGTGGGTGCAGTGATGTTAATTACAGAGTTAGTGGGTGCAGTGGTGTATATTACAGAGCTAGTGGGTGCAGTGATGTTAATTATAGAGTTATTGGGTGGAGTGGTGTATACTACAGAGTTAGTGGGTACAGTGATGTTAATTACAGAGTTAGTGGGTGCAGTGGTGTATATTACAGAGCTAGTGGGTGCAGTGATGTTAATTACAGAGTTATTGGGTGGAGTGGTGTATACTACAGAGTTAGTGGGTATAGTGATGTTAATTACAGAGTTATTGGGTGGAGTGGTGTATACTACAGAGTTAGTGGGTACAGTGATGTTAATTACAGAGTTAGTGGGTGCAGTGGTGTATATTACAGAGCTAGTGGGTGCAGTGATGTTAATTATAGAGTTATTGGGTGGAGTGGTGTATATTACAGAGTTAATAGATGCAGTGATGTTATTTACAGAGTTAGTGGGCACAGTGGTGTATATTGGGTGCAGTGGGTTATATTACAGAGTTAGTGGGTGCAGTGATGTTAATTACAGAGTGAATGGGTACAGTGGTGTATATTACAGAGTTAGTGGGTGCAGTGATGTTAATTACAGAGTTAGTGGGTACAGTGGTGTATATTACAGAGTTAGTGGGTGCAGTGATGTTAATTACAGAGTTAGTGAGTACAGTGGTGTATATTACAGAGTTAGTGGGTGCAGTGATGTTAATTACAGAGTTAGTGAGTACAGTGGTGTATATTACAGAGTTAGTGAGTGCAGTGTTGTTAATTACAGAGTTAATGGGGCAGTGGTGTATATTACAGAGTTAGTGGGTGCAGTGATGTTAATTACAGAGTTAGTGGGTGCAGTGGTGTATATTACAGAGTTAGTGGGTGCAGTGTTGTTAATTACAGAGTTAATGGGGCAGTGGTGTATATTACAGAGCTAGTGGGTGCTGTGATGTTAATTACAGAGTTATTGGGTGGAGTGGTGTATATTACAGAGTTAATGGGTGCAGTGATGTTAATTACAGAGTTAGTGGGTGCAGTGGGGTATATTGCAGAGTTATTGGGTGCAGTGTTGCATATTACAGAGTTAGTGGGTGCAGTGATGTTAATTACAGAGTAAGTGCAGTGGTGTATATTACAGAATTAGTGGGTGCAGTGGTGTATATTACAGAGATAGTGGGTGCAGTGATGTTAATTACAGAGTTAGTGGGCACAGTGGTGTATATTGGGTGCAGTGGGTTATATAACAGAGTTAGTTGGTGCAGTGATGTTAATTACAGAGTGACTGGGTGCAGTGATGTATATTACAGAGTTAGTGGGTGCAGTGATGTCAATTACAGAGTTAGTGGGTACAGTGGTGTATATTACAGAGTTAGTGGGTGCAGTGATGTTAATTACAGAGTTAGTGGGTGCAGTGGTGTATATTACAGAGTTAGTGGGTACAGTGATGTTAATTACAGAGTTAATGGGTGCAGTGGTGTATATCACAGAGTTAGTGGAGTCAGTGATGTTAATTACAGAGTTAGTGGGTGCAGTGGTGTATACTACAGAGTTAGTGGGTGCAGTGATGTTAATTACAGAGTTAGTGGGTGTAGTGGTGTATATTACAGAGTTAGTGGATGCAGTGATGTTAATTACAGAGATAGTGGGTGCAGTAGTGTATATTTCAGATCTAGTGTGTGTGTGTGATGTTAATTACAGAGTTATTGGGTGGAGTGGTGTATATTACAAAGTTAATGGGTGCAGTGATGTTAATTACAGAGTTAGTGGGTGCAGTGGTGTATATTACAGAGTTATTGGGTGCAGTGTTCTATATTACAGAATTAGTGGGTGCAGTGATGTTAATTACAGAGTGAGTGCAGTGGTGTATATTACAGAGTTAGTGGGTGCAGTGGTGTATATTACAGAGTTAGTGGGCGCAGTGATGTTAACTACAGAGTTAGTGGGTGCAGTAGTATATATTACAGAGTTAGTGGGTGAAGTCAGTGGTGTATATTACAGAGTTGAGAGGGGGAGGACCACAAATCATACTACGGACATTGTAGTTCACATATTGCCTGTAGTGTCCATTCACTCCCTCTATTGGTACAATCATGGATGGCAGGATGACTGACTGTCATACTGTTGGATATAAGTCGCCAGCTCCCAAAATCCTCCCCATTCCAGTGCTTTGAGATAGCCACTACATATGTCTGTTACCCCATTCTGCAGGTCACAGGACACCCATATCTCAGCCGGGTCTATATTACATAGTCGAACAAGCAGAATGTTGACTAACCTTTAATCGGCACATATGTGTTGAAACTGCACATCATCGAATGGCCAAATCATCAATTTCTTAGGCCAACCACGCACACTACCTTAAAACGAACAATATTAAGTGGGGGGCTTTGTCCCCCATACCTCCCTAACTAAATATACTAACTCTGAGATCACACTATAGTTGGGAAAAGGGCAGATTTAAAAAATCGGCTAGCCAATTTCTTACCTTTGGAAAAAAATCAGTGATTTGGCCATTCGCTGAAATGCACTTTCGACACATATGTATCGATTAAAGTTTAGTCGACATTCTGCTTGTTTGAATATGTAATATAGACCCATCTCAGCATGGGGTCTGCTCTGCTGCAAGTTAGTTGAGTCACCTCCCTTGAATACAGAGAGGAGGCAGTTAATAAATCTATATAAGTTTTGGATACTTACTGAGTTAGAGACCTATCTACAAACTGGATATTATAATTGTATTTCTTATAACCTCATAACTTCATTTTGCAACTTCTCCTTTGTCTTTCCCTTTCACTTGAATCAGCCCTACCTCCCTCCCTTCCACCTGTACTCACCACTGAATCTTCATTGCCTCCTTTCCTTCTATATCCCTGCCCAATTTTCCCAAGTCCCATTTCATTTTCTTGTCTTATCCTCTACTACTTCTGCAAGTGACTGTCCTAGTATCAGTTGACCTCAGCTGTAGAAGCATGCCCATTTGCAGGGCCAGGATTCCATTCTCCATGGTCTCCAATGAATATAAAACAGACTTTACTTTTTTGAGCTAATAGCCAAACAGAAAGGACTACATTGATAGGAAATGGAACCTTAAACTGCATTAAGCTGATAATAAAAGAAATTCATTGCTCAATGACAATATTTTCATAGTGCCTTGCTAAGCATTCACACTTATCATTGTGGTCTGATCTTCTGGTGTCAAAGTCTTTTGGTTGTCCACCTGAACCAGTGCATACCTGAGTATTACCCACTGTGCATACATAAGTGTTACCCACTGTGCATACATAAGTGTTACCTACTGTGCATACATAAGTATTACCCACTGTGCATACATAAGTGTTACCCACTGTGCATACATAAGTATTACCCACTGTGCATACATAAGTGTTACCCACTGTGCATACATAAGTGTTACCCACTGTGCATACATAAGTATTACCCACTGTGCATACATAAGTATTACCCACTGTGCATACATAAGTGTTACCCACTGTGCATACATAAGTATTACCCACTGTGCATACATAAGTATTACCCACTGTGCATACATAAGTATTACCCACTGTGCATACATAAGTGTTACCCACTGTGCATACATAAGTGTTACCCAGTGTGCATACATAAGTGTTACCCACTGTGCATACATAAGTGTTACCCACTGTGCATACATAAGTGTTACCCACTGTGCATACATAAGTGTTACCCACTGTGCATACCTGAGTATTACCCACTGTGCATACATAAGTGTTATCCACTGTGCATACATAAGTGTTACCCACTGTGCATACATAAGTATTACCCACTGTGCATACATAAGTGTTACCCACTGTGCATACATAAGTGTTACCCACTGTGCATACATAAGTGTTACCCACTGTGCATACATAAGTGTTATCCACTGTGCATACATAAGTGTTACCCACTGTGCATACATAAGTATTAGCCACTGTGCATACATAAGTATTACCCACTGTGCATACATAAGTGTTACCCACTGTGCATACATAAGTGTTACCCACTGTGCATACATAAGTATTACCCACTGTGCATACATAAGTGTTACCCAGTGTGCATACATAAGTATTAGCCACTTCACATCACCCGAGGCTGTTCATCGGCCTATACATCCGTTGCTTCATTCAGCTGTATTGGCTGGCTGGATCTATTTGGCCTTTTACTTGTCTAGCACTTCCATACAAAATGCTGCTTTTGTTACTTCTGTATGCTAACATCTAATACACCTATGATTTGCTGGCAAAACAGGTATACACAGTGCTTTGCTGATTTGTCCATCTGAACCATGCCACCTTCAGCTTGTCATGAGAAAGGAGTAATAGATTTCTGCTTACTTGGTCCTATACCTCCAGTAATTCTTTATCATTTTCAGTAAAACATTCCTAAAATGTTAAGCCATAAATATACAATTCCACCTGATCCAGGCAGTAAAACCCTGACTGTTTTTATATCGGTTGTGATTTCAGATCACATATCTCTTTGTCATTTTTTTCCAGTTTGTATTGTCTTTCAGTTTCTGTCACTCAGCAGTTCACCACATGCAGCCATACTTTCTTGGGAAACGTTTTACAAAATATCGTTGTAATCCTCAGTCAGCATGAATGTGTCCTGCAAATGCAGATGCAGTGGAATCAAAGCATATTATCCAAGACATCATTTATAACCATAGTGGAACTGACTTTTTTTTCCAATGCATCTTTTATAACTCTTGACTCTTCCAACAGCATTTCTCTCATTCATGTCCAGTATTAATGCTCCCTTATCCTGGTCCACAGACAGCTGACCAGCTCATGACTCTCAACCTTGTTGTCCTCATATGTGCACAAAAACATGCCTGGCTACTGCTGCAAATGCTGTCATTCCACAGGAAGCTGCAATTTAGACAGATATGGTATATATATTTAAAGGATCGTGACTGTCCTGACACCCCCCCCCAGCTAGTTCCTTTTCTCATTTTTCATTTCTTACGTGTATTAACTGCTTTAATGTCCAAGTCTTATTCATTTTTTACCCACATTCTTGAATGTTTACTTGAATGTTCTTTCTCATATTCATAATCAACTTTGGATGGATAACCAGGAGCTTTAAATGTATGGTTCCAGGTACCTGCCTTCCTGGTCAATGTATCCCCTGCAGAAGACTCATCCACTGCCTGCTCATTGCTGATCTACTACCTCTCCTCCGACATGCCCAGACATTACATGGCAACCCTTAAGAGCTATAGGTTCATAGGTAGGTCCTAGACTATCTGCCCAAAGGCATTTAGAAGCCTAGCCAGAATGTGTTGGCTTTTAGATTAGCTCCCTGTGCCTCTGTCCAGCAGAGATACTGAACTGGTCCTCATGGTAAACTTTCTGTTTCCCATCCACTTGTCAAGGTTTCTCTTGAAGAGTGTTAGCGAGGAGCTCTGCCTAATGTAGATTGGAATCTTGTCCCAGAGCATAGGAAGTCTCTGGGACAGGAATCTATCCTTCCAGCACGTCCTATTTACTGTTGTGGTGAGGTTTAGATCCCTAGAGCATGTGGCTCAAGGGGATATGGTTTTCTTTAGGTGGTACATGTCCATCAATTCTGGGTTGGACATGGCCTTGTATGTCAGGCAGAGATCACCTCTGAGTAGGCGGTATGCAACCGAGTACAGCTGGAGCTTCTTCAGTCGAGTTGCATAGGGCATCTGTTTGAGGCCAGTGATCCTCTTGATGAGGTACTTCTGTGGTCTTTCCATCTTTCCAGCTGCTGCAGGTGTCTTGTAAGGTACATCCCAAATGGGGCATTGTACTCTATGATGGGTCTGATCTGTGATGCGTAGAGGAGCACAATGACCTCTTTTGTTCTGGATGCAAACCCTTTTATGATTAGGTGGGTCACATAGAAGGATTTTTTAACCACTTTGGCAATGTGATTATCAAAGGAGAGATTACTATCTACATGGGTCCCCAGATCCCTTATTACATCTTCCGTATTTAGGGGGCTACCACCGATGTGATAGTTTGTGGGTACTTTATTTTTTCCAAAGGGGATGACTATGCACTTTTTTGGCATTTAGCTTGAGGCCATGGTTTTGACACCAGGCATCTGTCGCAGTGAGACCCTTTTGGAGGATGTCTGTGTCAGCCAGAGAGTCAATTATAGCCCCTAGTTTGCAGTCATCTGCGAACTTGGTCAGTCATAGTCCTCCTGTGCTTGCCTGTACCTCTGAGAAGTATATACCAAACAGGAGGGTTCCCAGGACTGAGCCCTGGGGTATGCCACTTGTAACTGGTTTAGAGTCAGACCCAGCTCCTACAACTCTCAACATGTGTGCTCTGACCATGAGCCAGTTGGCAACCCATCTCATGATGTAGGGGTTTATGTTCAGGCTGGTGAGCTTGTCTATAATACCAGAATGGGGAATGGTGTCGAAGGCCTTTGCGAGGTCTAGGTAGGCTGTGTGGACCACCTTTCCCTCATCTATAGCCATCTTTTAAATATACAAATAAACTGTCATCTCCTTTTCTGTTGTTAGAAGCACTTCTTTGTCCATTTCCTTCTGGTGAGACTTTAAGCTCTGAAGCCACATAAAAATATTCTCTGTAGCTCAAAATGGGTTGCTCTACCCTCTGTAGGTCCATATTATCAAGCTATGCTTTGCTGCATACCAGTTCATTCTCCCAAAAGGAAAAAAAAAAACATATCTGTGCAAAAATTCATTGCTTTATTAATAAACTTGTACAAGACCCAACCTTATGCATAATATATGAAAACATTTATTTCCTGAATACCTCAAAATCTCATCCTTGTAGTTTAGACTCCATCTGTTGACTTCCAGTCCTATACATTGTACTTAACTGGCTACCATCATTTATTAACCAGGTAATTGAACTGATCAATAGTGGACTATTTTCAGACAGAAGCCAAGCCACAAGAGCAATAATAAATGGATAGTAAGTGCAGTGTATGTATTTGTTTGTGTGTGTATATATGTGTGTGTGTGTTTGTATATATGTGTGTGTGTGTGTGTGCATGTGTATACACAGAACATGTTGTGTGAAACATTTTATATATATATATATATATGTATATATATATATATATATATATATATATATATATATATATATATATATATATATATATATATATATATATATACTTAAACACCCCCGCTACTTAAATATACTAACTCCGAGATCGCACTACAGTGGGAAAACAGGTAAATTCCCTTTTCCCCACTGTAGTGTGCTTCGGTGCTATAGTGTTTCATAGCAGTTTGTTGAACCGTTATTCACGAAAGTGCACTTTCGTTTAAGTGCACTGTCGCGTAAGTGGTCCTCTACTTTTCTTTTTTGAAATAATGAAATTTTGACAAAGAAAAGTAGACCCATATATGTGTGTGTGTGTGTGTGTGTGTGTGTGTGTGTGTGTGTGTGTGTGTGTGTGTGTGTGTGTGTGTGTGTGTGCATATGTATGTGTTTGTCATTGCGTCCTTGACTGGTTGTCTACTTTATGCACAGTGCTTGCTGAAAAAGGATAAAGCAAGTATTAAGCATGGAAGAATGAGGGGTTGTGCAAGCAGACTGAACTCACCATATCAATCTATGGTAAAAATATAATGGACATGCATATTCCAAAAAGGTTTTTCTATTGATATTTACAGTAACCTTTACCATCTCATTTCAGTGATCTTGATTGTGCCTACAGCATACTTGGCTCTCCTCAGTTCAGACATAATGTTTTACAGGTATTATTACATCAGATGTGCTTTAGCAGTTCCAGTTTTACTTTGGAATTCTTACATTATTCTTTTCAGTGTAAATGAACACCCCATATGAGTCTGAGATTCACTTGCATATTTTTATTTGTTTTTAAACAGACTCTTTTAAGAGTAAAAGTCTAGAGCACTTGCCAGGTTACCTAAATCTGTCTATGTTTTTCATTCTTTGGACTACCAGTCATCTCTTTGTTGTGTGATGTATCATCCAGACAAAGCTTTCATGATGTGCGATCATATTCATTTACACTGCGCCAGTACTATGGTGAGGGTCATTTAAGGTGTTAGCCTGCTGTGATGCCTGACACCTTGTCAGCACTAGTTCTTGAGTGGCAGAAGAGCAATTCATTACTTTACGATTTAATTCAATATCTGTTTGACTGCATATAACTCAAACTTGAAAGCACATCTGTTGTTTAGTTACACAGAAAGGAGAAATACCCATTGTGTCTGACTGTCAAATAACAGTATTTTACCTCACAAAACAACTGGATTAAGTGGGTATACTGAGAGAAGGCTGGTAGCATAGTATGGTGGCCTTTATTATACAAAGATTGCACAATGACTTGCTTGGCTACCTCCAGTTAATTATATCTCAGTTTTTTTAACTGGCTCACATCTTACCCCTTCTGATGTCATCTGTTTGGCAGCTGAAGCAGTACCTGTTGTGCATTTTAATATGACTTGTTAATGACACTGTTACCCCTTTTACTTACAAAGTGATACATATTTTAAAAGAACTGTTTCAGAGTATGTTCCATCCAAGCAAACTTGCTTCACCTGCAGTCCAGTTAACATAAAGTAATTATGAGCAAAAAAAAAACATATATTGCCAGGAGATATGATAATGCTCAAGTTTGTCTACCCCAGAGGATATATTGCCACATGAGTTGTGACCAAGTGCCACTTTGCCCCCAGAGGCTGATTAACTTGAGCCTTAGCACAGCCCTGGGGCATACCTTATTGCTATTATTATCACTGTGCCTGATTTCTGTTTCATTTTCATCATCCTCTACTTCAGCCACATTAAAACTGCAAGAGTCTAGTTAAATAACATGAGAAGAATGATATACTTTTACCCATGTAACTATGCGCACTGCACATTTCTATAATAAATATGTAAAGCTTGAGCAAGAATTGATGCTGCCAGTTACTTCCTTTGTGTATGTTATACAGGTATACTGAGAGAGAACCATATTCCTGTTTATACCATAACTTAATACTTTGCAACCCCCTCTCATTTTAGACAGAGACAAGTGTGTGTGTGTGTGTGTGTGTGTGTGTGTGTGTGTGTGCGTGCGTGCGTGCATGTGTGTGTGTGTGTGTGTGTGTGTGTGTGTGTGTGTGTGCGTGTGTGTGTATGTGTGTGTGCGCTTGTGTTTATAATTGCAATGGAACTTTAATATAAGGATCAGTTTTCACAAAAAAAATGTCACAGATGCATTCACTGTGGGGTTCTAATGAGATGCTTGGGATGCTGCCTCTTTGACCCTGTTGTCCCTTGAGTTAAACTTTCTGTAACTCCATCATAAGAATCTGCCTTCATAAGGTCTTCATTTGGACCTATCTGGCAGCAGCACTGAAGATATTCACGTAATGGGATATGACACGGTCATCATTTAATCCTTAAGCACAAAATTAGCCATTCATCCTTCATGGTGTATGAAGTTTATTTATTTATTTATTTTATTTTATCGCATTTGTTTACCGGGGAAGTCCACTAGGCCTAAAAGCGCCCATTTTCAGTTGAGGCCCGAGGAGAAAAGCTCCAATGAGATACAGAACAAATATAAACATTAATTAGTACAGAAGCAGAAACAGTGTTACAGATAGTAAATATAGTAACATATACAGAATATATACATAAAAGTAGGAATCTAGTTTGTTTGATTACAGTAATACATACAGAAAATATACATTAAAGCAGAATTCAACGAATTCAATCAGAGTGGTATGATCAGAGATATATTAATCAGTATTATTGTACCAGTATCAACAAGTGAAGACAAAAATAAATATGGAGAAAGTATCATCAGTCACTAGTAGCAAAAGACATAGGAGTTTAGTAATCATATAAGGAGAGTGAAGAGTTTAGGTTATAGAGCAGGAACATAGCCAGGAAGAGTTGAGATGATTTTTCAGCATTTGCTTGAAGGTGGTGGTGCTGCCTGTGTTTCTTATAGAAGGTGGAAGTGAGTTTCATAGTTTGGCGATGGTGAAGGAATAGAGGAGTTGGCCAGCAGGTAAGGTGGGCTTATCTACTTTTAGAAGTACATGATTTTCAGATCTTAGATGCCTGCTAGGATGGTATTTGGCAAGTAGAGTTGAGAGAGCAGGACAGTCTGTGGGTCTGTGGATTATTTTGTGCACATTAGTTAGTTGGGTGAATGAGAGATGGTGGGGGAGTTCCAGACACCCTAATTGTTTCAGTGACTTACAGTGGTGGGATGAGAATTTAGCTCTGGTGGCAAATTTTGCTATTCTGTTGTAACACATAGCAAATTTGGATTTTGTAGAATTTTGGATATTAGTAAGGAGAGGGCCACCATAAATGAGAGAGGGAAATAAAAAGGAAGATGCAAGGGTTTGTCTAGTAGAGAGGCTAAGAAAGTGTTGGTGCCTGTAGAGCATACCAAGTTTTTGGTGTTTTTTTTTATGTTATTGTTTATGTGTAGGTGAAAGTTAAGGTTTTCATCTATACCAATGCCTAATAATTTAGTGTGTGGGACAACTTCTATAGTGGTATTGTCTTGGGTTTGCATAATGAAGAGTTTTTTATCAAATGGAGTGGTTTTCCTAGGAGTAAAGATTACTATTTTTTTTTTTTTTTTTGGGATTACCATGGAGGAGTCTGTAAGAGTCTGAGTACAGGGAGATGACTTCAAGTCTGTTCAGTGCTTGACAGTCAAGAGGCTATTGATCGTTTTAGTTAATAATCTCTGAGGTCTCTCATGTTAAGTCACATGCTTCAACAAATACATGCCGAAAGGGGTCCAATAAGAGATGATTAAAGGGGAATTAAGACTTTTCTGAATCTGGAAAGAAAACGTTGTAAATTATGTAAGCCAGACAGAAGGATTTCCAAGCTATTTATTTATTTATTATTTATTTGAAATCTGTTGACCGAGAAAGTCTGACTGGGTCAGGAACCCATTTTCAGAGGAGGCCCGGAGAAAAAAGCTCCATAAAGCATAGCAATGAAAATAAAAATAGAAAATAGGAAAACATTTTACAAAGATGACAAGGAGTTATATAACAATAAGAACATTTTACAAAATTGATATATAATGATAATTACAGTTCAAAGGAAGTGTAGTTTATATATTATTGGTGGCTTTGAAAGCATATTGCCAGTTTGAAAATTCTCTCATCAGTGCATATTTCATTCTAAGAGTATGCGCATACAGGTTAACAGAGGTTGTTCTTCTGGTTACAGTTTTGTAGAAAGGTTGATAGAGTGCAAATATAATGAAGTTTGTACAATTTAAGAAGGGGGTCTACAGGGGGTTTTAGGTAGACTGTGGGTAGATCTTAGGAAGATAAGGAGAGATTAAGAGAACGTAAAGGTTTGGGTAGTTACATTAGTAAGATTAGAGGCAAGTTTGTAGAAAGAAAAGGGGGAGGCTAGGTTGAAAGTTACTGGGGTTGCTATGTTGATATGGAACAGGGGCAGATGCTGGTGTCTTGCAGATGCATTTTAGTGTGAGTTTGAAATTCTTTTGGTAAGAAATAGTCTTGATGCTGCTTGGTAGGGTATTCCAGAGTTTTGCTACAGTGTAGGAATAAAGGCATTGACTGTTTTTTTTTTGTTTGGCCTGTGTAGGGTTACTAGTTGATTGTCTTCAGTTTGGAGATTTCTGGTGTGTGTGTAGATTTGGAGGAGTGAGTTCAGAGCTGGGCAGTTATCAGGTTGGTATATAACTTTGTGTGTCATATTAAGTTGTAGTTGGTCAAGGAGCAGAGGGGGTTTTAATCAGTTGAGGGCTTTTAGAGCAGTACAGTGGTATGTGTTGTGTGGTGCATTGATAGTAAATCTTGAAATTTTATTGTAGCATGATTCTAGTTTACTTTTTAAGGCAATCTGAATATTTGTTAGCATGGGAGCACCATAGAAAAGAGAGGGAAGCAAATAAGTAGAAGCTAGGGTGGTTTTGTTGGTTGGGTTGATGAAATGTTTGTGCCGATATAGTATTCCTAGTATGAAGTGTTTTTTTTATAGCATTGTGAATATGTTGATCAAAGGAGAGCTTATTGTCTATGGTAATTCCTAGTAGTTTGGTTTGGGCAACAACTTCTAGTTGAGTATTGTTTAGCGAAGTGATCATGAAATTGGCTAAGATACTATTGAGTGTGAAAAGAAGTTTAATTGTATCATGGTTCAGCAGGAGCTGTGCTTTGTTTAGGCAGGTGTCGATGGAAATAAAGTCAGTTTGGGTTAGATGTTGAAGGTGTTTTATGTTGTTGGAGAAGGAGATGATGGTAAAATCAGTGACATATTGTATAAGGGAACTTTGGTTGGAGGCGGTGTGAAGGTTGTTAACAAATATATTAAAGAGCAATGGTCTGAGAATGGACCCCTGTGGTATGTTATTGCTATTTGGAAGATAGTTTGACAGGGTTCCCTGCCATTTTACACATTGTTGTCTGTCAGTGAGGTAACTGTGGAACCATAACTGAGAAGTAGGGGAGAGACCGAGGTTAGGGAGTTTTTGTAGTAGTATGGGATGCGAAATGGTATCGAAAGACTTGGGTAGTTCGAGAAATATTACAGCTGTTAGCAGACAGGCATCCTACAAACACCAGCATACTACAAAGACATGATGGTCAAAAGGCAGTGGTGTAACAGGTAGCACACTCACCTTTGGTGTAGAGGGGTATGTTTTTTTTTCTCACACAGGAAAATGGATTGCTGGCATCACAGTATAGCATAAGGAGGATGCTACACTCTTGAGTGTGTTGTCCTTTGGATGAGATGTTAAACTGAGGTTGCATTTGCTTAAGTTGGTGGTAGCTCAGGTGGATACAGAAGATCCCATAGCACCTATTTACCTTATCTACAATATGTACGTTATTTACAAAATGTACAAACAAAACATTCAAATATCGAATTTCTTTCTCTTAAAAGTCATACTCATTTTACATTCTGAGACTCCCACTCTATTTTCCATAGACAAAATCTTATATTTTTTAACATTTTTGCTAAATCCCATTTTCATTAAACATAATTTCTTTCACTCTGATTCCATACCAACCATATTATACAAAATATTTTTTATCAATCCTATTAACATAAATTTTAGGTGTCTCCTTATAATATCCATATTCAGTGATATCCATATTAAGATTATTTACATCTGTAAAACCTTCTAAATATTTCAAATACATTATCTTGTTCCATTTAACCCTTTTGCATCCTAAGAAAACATGTTCATTAGTTTCAAATTGACTACACTACAGGCAATTTATGTTATTTTTACTTTTCTAAGGCATAGTCACTTTCACTGGTAATTTTTGTGTCATTAATCTCCATAAAACGTCCTGATACTCCAATATAGTTCTACATCATTCCATTCTTGTTTGAACTGCAATCCTTTTTTCTTACATTTCTTTCCATGGATATATACGAGAAAATATTTAGCCATAATATTATCATACATTGTTTTCTCTCATTTTCAATCTCACTAATTTTTACTATCCAAAGCAAAATTGTATCTTCATATTTATTTCATCATTACAAAGTAAATTTTTCTTTTAAAGTTCAAAAGATTTGACCATTCCGTGTTATTCATAAATATTAAAATCCTCGTCTTTTTTTTCTTTATTATGCCCTTATATAATTTTTCTTTTCTTCTCTCTCAGACTGTCTTACCAATAGAATTCCTTTTTTGCTTAACTAAATTCCATTTTATATTTTCACTCTCACTTATTCCTGACTCTTCTTTTTCACATTTATTTCAATTTAAACTTTCAGTCCTAATTTTTATTGATTCTTGTTTACTTTCCAAAGTTTTTATCTCTTTCCATTCTATTTGTGTATCCGTTATTTCTATTTCTGTATCTGTAAGTTAAATTTCTTGACTCTGTTCTATCAATATTTCTATGTCAGGCCAAATTTGTCATAGTAGCATAAATACCATGTCTGGTCTCTCCTGAAAAAGGCCACTAGCCTAGTCGGAATAACCGGGCCAACAAAGGTTATATAAATAAATAAAAACAAAAAGATAAGGAATTGTCAGCAACAGTGTGTAGATCCCTTATGACAGTATCTGATTGGAGGGATGTTTCTCCTGTATGGCTTGATATGGAAGTATTTTATTTTATCAGAATGAATTATTCTACAGTTTTATTATTATTTTGACTCTTTCTCATCTTTGCAGTAATTGTTAATATCATCTAACCCATGTTTGAAAGATATAGCTCTCCATTATGGAATCAAACTCCAGCCTCCCAATTTACAGACAGGAACACCCTCCATTATACATATCTGCTACTAGAACTTTTCAGTTTCTTTTTATTTAGGTGCTTGAATTACTTGTTTAGCATCCCTCCTAATAACAAGCTTCACTAAGAACAGACAAGTGCAGAGATGGCTTCTAGTTTCAGTTTAAGTACACCATTACTAGATTTATATCAGTGATTGAATAAACTGCATTTCGAAGCATGAAAAGAAAGATCTCTGTCTTGTACTTATTATCACGACTCAGACCTTACTATCATCCTTGAATAGCTTTTCTGAGTGGCTGAACAAATGTTTGCTAACCAGTTTGTGACTGGATAAGACAGACCAGATGATATCTATTTCCAGGTGTGTAAAGATGCCTTTGATGGTGCACTTTGATCCATTTGATATCCAGTACACATGTTCTTAAATCCTCAATGTACTTATCATCCTGGCCACCACATAAAAATTTGAATATGAAACTTCATTTTTAAGTGTCCTTCGGGTACAGTGTTCCGCACATCAGTGCATAACTTGAAATGATCTGCACACTACTGTTACTGACACAATAACAAACCAGTCCTTATTAACCACGAATGCAAGCAAAGCAAAGTTACCATCTTTCATGTCTTTTTAAAAACTAATGCACTCTGGACAGTACAAAATCATTCCCTGTTTCCCTCTGGATAAGATATTTATTACTGCTGGTAACTTAGCATGATCCACATCCAATAGATGATGAATGTTGCCAATATCCTGGCAGATCAATTCAGTGTAAACCTCACCCCCCCCTCACCCCTTAAAGGGCCCATCTCAATATCAAAAGATTGCCAAATTCCAGTAATAGCGGCCACACAGGTAAAAAATGCACTCTCCAAAGCTAAGAATACAGCATCCATGAGACCAGATGACATCCCAGGCTGTGTACTACATGAACTGCAAAATAAACTGACACCTCATCTAAGTGGCATGTTTAATCATAGCTTCACCTCAGGCTTCATGCCCACTGAGTGGTGCACAGCTACAGTTATCCCACTCCACAAGGGGGGATCCACCTTGGATCCCGGGAACTACTGCCCCATCAGTCTGACAAGCCTGATCTGCAAGGCCATGGAATGTATTATCATGGAACTTATAAACAAAGACATTGGCAACCTTCAAACACTGGACCCCACACAGTTTGGGTTTGTGAAGAGCCGATCTTGTCTCCTGAACCTGATTGACTTCTTCGAATCAGTGTCCAGAATCGTGGACAAGGGTAAGGTGGTCCACACAGCCTATCTGGACCTTGCCAAGGCTTTTGAGACCATCCCCCACTCTAGAATCATAGATAAACTTACTAAGCTGGGCATTAATCCCTACGTCACTCGATGGGTTGCCAACTGGCTTACTGACAGAGCCCACACTGTAAAAGTAGCCAACTCGAAGTCCAGCTCCAGACAAGTGACAAGTGGAGTACCTCAGGGTTCAGTCCTGGGACCGCTCTTGTTTGGCATCTACTTCAGGTCAACAAAGTTTGCAGATGACTGCAAACTGGGAGCCATTATTGAATCCCCAGATGACGTGGATATTCTACAAAAGGGCCTTACAGAAACAGATGCTTGGTGCCAGAGCCATGGGCACAAGTTCACCGCCAAGAAATGTATAGTTATCCCCTTTGGGAAAAAACATGTACCCATGAATTACCACATAGGTGGTAGTGCACTAAACACCGAAAGTGTGATAAGAGACTTAGGGACACAGGTGGACAGTGGTCTGACCTTTGATAACCACATCACCACAACAGTCAGGAAATCCTTCTATTTGGCACACCTCATCACTAAAGGCTTTTCATCCAGAAAAAAGGAGGTCATTGTTCCACTGTACTCATCCCTCATTAGACCCATTATAGAATACAATGCCCCGTTTGTTATGTGCCTCTCAAGACATCTGCAACAACTGGAAAGGCCACAGAAATACCTCACTAAAAGAATCATAGGCCTAAAGCAGATACCCTATCCTGACCATCTAAAAAAACTTCACCTATACTCTGTCACATATCATCTACTCAGAGGCAATCTCTGCTTAACATACAAGACCATGTCAAACCCAGAGCTGTTGGACATGCTCCACTTAAAAAAATCCCAGTCCCTCAGAGCCACATGCTCCAGGGATCTAAACCTTGTCATCACAATGAACAAAACATGCTGGAGGGATAGGTTCCTGACCCAGAGACTCCCAGGACTGTGGAATAGACTGCCCATACATATCAAGCAGAGTGCATCTTTGGCCCTTTTCAAAAGGAACCATGATGATTGGATGGGAGACAGGAAATTCACCCCAGGGATCACGTCAGTCCTCCTGCTAGACAGGGCTCCAGGGAAGTAAATACTGTGACAAGAAATAGCCAGGGAATTGTTATGGCTAGGCTTGTATAGGCCCTAGGGCCGAAAGCCTAGTACCAACCTAAGAACCTCTGAACCTATGTTTTGCTTTTATGCTGCCTCATACAATAAATAATATATCCATCTTTAGTTACTGTACTTAGTGCATTTTGGTATAATATCATGGGAATGTGCTCAGAGATAAAGTGACCAATACTGTAAGCATACTACTGTCCTTGGTGATAACACCCTGTTCTGAATTAAAATGGGCATTAAAGGTTCATAGGTTCATAGGTTCATAGGTTTATACTAGGCTATCTGCCCTAAGGCATTTATAAGCCTAGCCCAAATTTTTGTTATATGAAAAAATACTGTGCCCATTAGTTTGTTGTGCCTCTGTCCAGCAGTGACACAGATATGATTCCTGGGGTAAACCTACGATCTCCCATCCACAGGTCTAGATTTCTCTTGAACAGAGTCAGCGAGGTGCTCTGCCTCACATGGACCGGGATTTTATTCCACAGCATAGGGAGTCTCTGAGTGATAAATCTATCCCTCCAGCACGTCCTATTTATATCCGTGCTAAGGTTTAAGTCACTTGCTCTAGTGGTTTTGGTGTATTTGGATTTTTTGAGGTGGAGCATGTCCATTAATTCCGGGTTGGACATGGCCTTGTATGTTAGGCACATGTCACCTCTGAGCAGACGGTATGCGACTGAATAGAGCTGGAGTTTCTTCAATCTGGCAGCATATGACAGATTTTGGAGTCCCTTTATCCTTTTGGTGAGGAACTTTTGGGGTCTCTCCAATTGCTGCAGATGTCGGGTGAGATACATCCCGAATGGGGCATTGTACTCGATCATTGGTCTGATAAGTGAAGAGTACAGGGAACAATGACCTCACTAGATCTGGATGTGAATCCCTTCATGATCAGGTGGGCAATGTAGAAGGTCTTTCTAACCACTTTAGCAATGTGAGTGTCAAAAGAAAGGCCACTGTCAACCTGGGTCCCCAGGTCCCTGATAACCTCTTCTGTGCTAAGTGGATTGCCACCTATATGGTAGCTTGGGGTTACCTTGTTTTTCCCGAAGGGTATGACTATACATTTTTTGGCGTTTAACTTCAGGCCATGGCTCTGGCACCAGCTATCTGTTTTCATGAGTCCCTTCTGAAGGATATCCGTGTCCGATGCACTTTCCACTATGGCCCCCAGTTTGCAGTCGTCTGCAAACTTTGTCAGCCAAAGTCCTCCCAGGTTGGCCTGTACTTCTGAGAAGTAGATGCCAAACAATAGGGGGCCAAGGACTGAGCCCTGTGGGACACCACTTGTGACCGGCTTGGAGTCTGACACAGCGCCAGCAACTCTAACCCTGTGGGTTCTGTCCTTAAGCCAGTTTGCAACCCATCTTGTGACATATGGGTTTACATTTAAGCTGGTAAGTTTTTCTACAATACCCGAGTGGGGTATTGTGTCGAAAGCCTTTGCAAGGTCAAGTAGGTTAGTAATAGCTTAGCAATCTATTACTGATGAGAAACTTTTTTTGTAAAGATATTGGTTATGTCCCACCCACTCAACTAGGCTAAGGTTTCCCTTTGACTTGGGGATAATTACATTTGATTAACATCAGTGATTATGAAGCAATTTCAACTGTCTTCCAGTAGCACCTTGGAACTTGTGTCTGCTGTATAGCATGAAATATCACTTGACAATCTGGCCAGCAAGGAAGGACTGAAGTGTCCAAACACTTCACCAAGCATTATCATTCCATTTGTTATGAGGAAGGTCTGTTCAGTTTCCCATCAAATTACCTTGAAGATTCACTCAATAACAATTTATTCAACAGACAGTTAGTAGTCTATCTCTCATAGGTAAAAAAAAACTTAAATGTAATGCATTCTAAGTCTTTAGTATCTTTTATCTTACAAGGCATAGGTAATCCATTTCATTGATTAAAGGCAAGACAGTAAGACATTTTTTCTTTACAGAACTCACATTTGCCTCTATTATCTTGAAATCCATATAACTTTACCTTTTCTATAACCATATGTGTGCATTAATCCAGATTTCATCATCATCACCAGTCAACTGGTATCTCTCTGGTCATATAACTTAACTTCTTCTTACCTTTCTTCCCTCCACATACCTTGATCCTTTCTATATTGATTCTTTCAGCATGCCAACTCTGATTTCCTCTCTGTGCATAATAAATGTATTTATTTATTTCTTTAGTATTATTTTATTTATTCAAATTCAAATTAAATATAAAATCAAATCAAAATATCTTGCCAAGGATCGGACATCTGGCCATTATACAAAGCTTTGGGCTCCTTTCTTACACCATGTCCATCCTCCCGTAGCACAGTAGCACATGTTAGTATAAGAGTGATCTACGGGAATGTAGTACACTTAAGCAGACTTCTCTTCATCTCAGTGTCTTGAGTTCAGTGGTCAGCTTCACCAAAAAACTGGGCAGATGAAACTTTCTTCCTCATGGAAAAATGTTATTCAGATTTGCTTATGTCTGTCAGGAATGGCAAATATTTGTGTGGTAAACAGATTCTCTATAAGGATTCCCATTTCTCTTGTGTTATTTAGAAGATAAGCACAGTACTGAATCTTGCCAAATGTGCATTTTGTTTGCTCCCAAAACCTTAAGGAGTACGCAAAAATCTTTAAAACTACTTCCAGAGGATAAGCACTTTAAACAGTTGACACTTAAGACCATGGCATCTGAATCTCTTTCAGTGGACCTCTCTTCTTAGAGGAAAAAGAAATAAAAAGTATTGAAAGAGGTGCTCAAGGAATACCAAACTTTACCCTCTAGTCTGCAGTCTGTGTCTATATCCACTGAGGCATTTTTGCAGTCCTCAGACTATTAGTCCATTTTTCCTGGTCTTTCTTGCATGGCCCTCAGGAGACCACTACTGTCTAGGATTTAAGCAAATCCATTCAGTACATTTGCCAGGTTTCAGAAGACAGGGAAGAACCTATGATCTTAATCTCTGAGGGTGAGGGAGGTATTCACCAGATATTGGTGAGGTAGGATGTCACTGGATTTTTGATAGAGGTCAGGCCCTCGGATGTTTTTCATAGGACCTTAAGGTTAAACACTCTTTAAAAGTGGAGTCAAAAGACAAAACATTATCCACAAAACATTTATCACCTCCTTCTATCCCATCCACCCAGAAAACTTTTCAAGAAGACATTTATGGCATCTAGGTCCATAGAAGTCATTGTTCCACTACATGTGGAATTCATCAGACCTATCATTGAGTATGATGCCCCCTTTGGTATGTACCTAATGAGGCATATCAACAACTGGAATGTCCACGGAGGCTCCTCACTAAAAGAATACAGGACATAAGTTAAATGTCCTATGCAGACCACCTCAAGGCCCTATCCTTGTATTCTGTCTCCTACAGGCTGCCAAGGGGAGATCTATGCCTGGCATATAGGGCATTATCAGATCTCACTCTAATGGACCTCCTACATATCCACAAAATAAACAGCACCATTATTACCCATTCTAAAGATTTAAACCTTGCCTGTGATATAAATAGGACCTGCTGGAGATACGGGTATGTATCCCAGAAACTAGTGAATCTCTGGAATAGGCTCCTTATCCATGTAAAGCAGAGTTCCTCCCTAACCAAAATCAAGTGTAACTTGGACAATTGGATGGGGAACAAGAAATTCATCCCTAGCTTGGCTACTATATCTCTAATGGACACAAGCAACCTGTAAATGGTTCATCTCCCAGGCCCCTGTTTGTAAATGTTTCATCTCCAAAGCCCCTGCTTACACCTATCAAGGGTATCAGTACTTGTCAGAGATTTGGGATGCATGGCTAGGCTTATCAAGGTCCTTGTGGTCATCAGTCTAGTAAACACCTAAGAACCTATTTATAAGTTTGTTGAAGGCCTGTGTAAGGTAATCCAGTCTCTTCATCCTTTGTTTCCAGTTTCTACTACAGTTAAAGGAAAGAGATCCCCTTCTTACTCAAATGAACAGTTTTTTTCTGAACTAGGTATTGAGGAATTGGACTACACCTGCCATTTATCTTCTCCTACTCCTTATAAATCCCAGTCAAAAGATATCCTCTCCTCAGACTTCCTCTATGACAAAATTTGTTTGGGGATACAATTTCAAAAATTAAGGAATATTATAAATGGGAGAACAGGGAACTGTCACAATCTCAGAAGATACATTATGAATTACTGGCTGTGGAATCTTCTAAATTAGTAGCCACCCCCCCCCCCATTTTAGGGGCCTTGGGTGATGTATTTGCTTCTGTCCCTGCCTCCCCTATTCCCACCCCCTGACCCTAAAAAATGACAGATTGTACAGGGTGCTTGACAAAATATTTTATTTATTTATCCTTTGTTTACTAGGTTCATCCCACTAGGCTAGTGGCCTCTTTTTAGTGGAGACCACAACTATTTTTTGATAGGTGCCGTGGGGTCATTTACATCCATCTAAGATACCACCAACTCAAGAAGAAGGGAAATTGATTTAATGTCTCATCTGAAGGACAGCATACTCAAGAGTACAGCCTCCCTTTATGCTGCACTGTAGTCTCAGCAATCCATCTACCTGGTGGGGGAATAGAACCCATGGCCTTCAAAAGCACAGGAAAGTGTGCTACCTGTTGCACTACTGGCATTGTACATAAATTCCTTTACAGAAACTCTACTGCAGACCCTGGTATTATTTCTATGGGTAGGGACTAACATTCTAAGGCCTTTTCTGTTTCTGTCCCTGACCCAAATGGCAAAGATAGTCAGTCCTTTCATATATTTAGAAAGAAGGTCATTGCATCCTCCACTATGTATTTTAGAGCTATTAACTAACAGATTCATGTGCCCAGGTATTTTTATCTAGCTGTAATAACATGTAACAAACCTGAAGAAGTCATTTATACTTTGATGAAAGCGCTTAACCTTGTTCATTGTGAAACCAATAAAAGAGTTTTGTCTCTGGCACAGCATCCAGCTTTCCTGGTGTTTCATTGCTACTTTTCGGGTGGCAATATTGTTATACATGTAACAAACCTTAACTTTACTTCTTAACTCTGGCACTAAACGTTCCTGTTAAAAATGTTAGACTCTGTTTCACAGGTCATTAACCATACTGCCAAATGTGTTAAGATGCAGTAAATACTGTGATCAGGGCTGCATGGATAAGATTACAGAATTTTCTTGATGATGTTAAAGCTCAGTTGCTAAATGCCATTCTTGATAGAGACCTTTTGTTTCGCCTCTATTAGAGATAACAGACAATATCAAAGTGATGTGGTATGTAAACAAACAAGGGAAACAAAGTTGTGCCCTCTGTGCAGACCAGCCATCATTGCCTGTGAGTTGGTAATACAGAAAGTCCGACCTCACTCTGCTGGCTACATACATTCCATTAGGGCAGAACACAATTGCAGGTATTTTAAGTTGATCCAAAATAGACCCTCACAAGTGGATGTTACAACCAGAGGTCTTCTGGAACATTGTCCATCTGTGAGGAACTCCCAAAGTATATATGTTTGTCTTCTTTCACAATAGATGACTAATCCAGTTTTATTTTCAAAAGATAAAGAAACTCCCTCTTTTAAATTACTTTTCCCTGGATCCCCGCAAGCTCAAACTACTGGCCTGCAGTGTTCTTTAACTGAAACGAGCAACCTCGGGATCAGTATTATTTTCAAAAGATACAGAAAGTGTGTTTTATCCTCTGGACAAAATTGTTAAATGCTAGCTTGTTAATTCCATTTTTTTCCCCACTACGGACATTAGCCCCCCCCCCCCCATCCTATGCTTCCTAACAGCAGTCTCCCTTTGTATGCTCTTTAATTATTTGAAAGCCCTGCACATTTTTCTATTATTACTAAACCCTTTCTCTTTTAATTATGGTCTTTCTAAATCCCACATACTCCTGGTAAAAGTGGTTTATTTTATTTCAATAAGAAAGGCATGCAAAACAAGTAAGTCCAAAATACCTACTGCCTTTCCTGATTGTTTCTGTAGACTTGCACATCTGTGAAATCAGGGCCAAAGAACTAATCATCAACAGGGGTGGCTCGTGCTTTTAGGCTGCAGGACTGCAGCCACCCCCCAGCTGTAAAAATAAAAGAAAATAACAGTAGAAAAAAGAAAACTAAAGTAAAAAACAAAAAGAAAACAAACATGAGTCCCAGAACATTGCACATGTGCACTCAATGAATTTCCTGATCCAGACTGCCAGTGAACCAGTCCCAGAGCATGTGGACAGAATCCAGACTGTCTCACCAGCAGTCCGGATTAGGAAAACTGCATTTAGCAGCAGAGATCCCAGAAGTCTTGCAGTTACAACTGCATAGACTGGAAGGGGATCGGACTGAAACATCTGCAGGCTGCTACCCAGCCTCCTCTCGCGGGCTTTACTGTAGAAGGGACGAGCCTTTGACTGAACAGACTTGGATTTTACTGCTGCAGGAAGGAAACTACTTTTGAACAATCAGGCAGTGTGTGTGTGTGTGTGTGTGTGTGTGTGTGTGTGTGTGTGTGTGTGTGTGTGTGTGTGTGTGTGTATGTGCGTGTAATGCCCCAGTTAAATATACCTGGTGGCTAGATAGACTCGAACCCTGTAGCATGGACTTGAATTCCCTATCCACCACCACTTGCAAAATTTTTCTGGATTTGGAATAATGACAGGCATTTGAATTTCAGACTTCATATTCTTCAGAACGTACATGGTAACACAAAACCTTTTATTCTAGCAATTTTCTGTTTATAAGATCGATATTTGAAATGTGTCCCTATTTTTGGGGCTGGATTCCCCCATTATTGGCTTTGTCCAGGTTTTTTGTGCTAAGAGGTTTAAAGCTATGGTGAGAACTGAATTCACTGAATATGTTTGGGAGCTGTATTCCCCCATTACTGGCTTTGTCTAGGTGTTTTGTGCTAAGAGATTTTGAGCTATGATGAGAACTGAATTCAGTAAATGATAGCCATTTAAGTTTCAGTCTACCTGCCTTTCAAGAAACAACTGATTTGGCATAGTGGTATGTTACTCTTACTGTAGTACATAGGTTCCAGGGTTCAAGACTTGGCAGTGAAATGCATGCTGGTAACATAGCATTTTATTCTAGCAACTTTCCAAGATTATACAAGCAATGTTTAAAATGTGCCCCTAGTTTTTCAGCTTTTGTCTTCCCCCCACCCAATAAATTTTGGCTTTTTCCAGATTTCTTGTGCTTCAAAGTTGAGAGATACAGTTTGGTGTCGAGTAGAGTTTACAAGGAGCTGAGAGCTTGAAGAAAAGTTTAATTCTGCTTATGCAGAGTCTGCTTGTATTGTTAATAGCACAACAGGTAGTGTACTTGCTTTTGATGCAGAAGGCTGTGGGTTCTACTCCAACAGTATATAGATGCATTGCTGATACTGTACTGTGTTGTTCTTTTAGAGGAGGTGGATGCTGCAGTCCTAAGAATTTACTCTTTGGTGGAGATACTTAGTAACAATGAACCTGTTATCAGTTTGCCATCCATTCCCTATTGCAATATTACTAGCTTATCATTTTTATTGTAACATAGGCAATTTATTCAATGGCCATAGGCGCTTTATTTGTAGATGAAACAATGAAATATCAAAGTTGTTTGCTAGCAGCAACCTCTTCATTATTTACAGATCCCTTTAATGTGGAAATATTTAGAAGACTTTTACTTCTGCAGAGATTGTGCATATTTACTGACACTGGTGGATTGTAGAAGTTTGAGCAGACTTTTATGATGGAAATGTTCTGAACTGGGCAGTTTTGTCATTATTAGTGCATGCATTTTTGTTTCATTGTTTACTGGAAAAATGTACAAAACAATAAATTTAAAATGCCCTCTAACAGCTGTACTGTATTATACCAGGAAAATAATTTAATACAGTCAGGAAGGTGTATCAAAGAACACATGTATGTTTCCTGTGCACGGGGCCTATGATTTGAAAATGGCCCAAAGTTAATCTTTATCTGCCACTGGCCAGATGTATTTTCTTTGAATGTGGGTTTTAATGCTGTTTCAACGAATGTGAGTTTCAAGTGCAGAGAAGTTTTAATGCTAAGTCTATTTTTATTACGAGACTGCATTGCTTTGTTTAGCATATGTCTATTAGTGTTTGTGCTGTAACATGTAAAATAAAACTTTTATATGAAATCCAAATCATTGTAAAAGTAAAGCAGTATGCATATTCCAGTGTTTATGGTAAATGGGGCAAAATAGTCAAGTAATGGGACTTTGGAATATCTGCAGGGGGAGGCCCCATTCGACCATGATTTTGTGAGGGGGGGCAGCAAACTCAGACAGCTCTGACTGAACTATACCTCTTAACTGTCCATATTTTTGTAGAATGAATAGATTTTTGCTTCTTATTTTTGGTTTGTTCCTCATAAAATTTGTGGTTTTCTGGCAAATCATTTAGGAATGAAGTCACTAAATAATGACAGACCTTTAGTTTCAGACTTCATACTCTTCAAAAAAATGCATGCTAAAGCAAGACCTGTTCTTCTGTCAACTGACTAAGTTTATACAAGAGCAATTTTTCAGTACTGTTTGTATGTTCCCCCAATATATTTGACCTTGCACAGATTTTCTGTGTTAAGAGGATGAGAGGTACGCACAAATAAATCACGTTATAGAATTAGGTATATCCAAACCTCTCAACTGTCCCTGATTTTGGCTCAAAATGTTGCTCTCCCCCTAATAATCCCTCTGCAAAATGGCAAATTTGGAAGAAAATGTGGAGGGTTTACATTTAATAAATAACTGTAATGATCAGAGTTATAGTAAATTTCAGAAATGCATGTAGATTCTCTTATTTTGTCATCTTTGACAGGTTCCCAGCTGTATTGTATGGCTCTTTTATATTTTTGCTTCACATTTTTGGCCCGTTTTTCATAAAATTGTGGTTTTCTGGCAAATAAGTGGCAAATCATTAAAGACTGAAGTTAGAAAATAACGCCAATATTTGAGTTTCAGATTTCATACCCTTCAGAAAATTCATACTAATGCAAGACCTACTATTCTATTATCTTTCTAAGTTTCTAAGCGCAATATTTAAAAATTGTTCTTATTTTTGGGCCTTTGTCCTACTTCTGTTTATGGCTTTGTCCAGATTTCTTGCTCTGAGGCTGAGAGGTATGACAAATGTGTCAGGGAAGCTTACATTACAAAAATAATAAGCTAGTAATATTGCAATAGGGAATGGATGGCAAACTGATAACAGGTTCATAGTTACTAGGTATCTCCACCAAAGAGGACATTCTCAGGACTTCAGCATCCATCCCCTTTAAAAGTACAACACAGTACAGCATCAGCAATGCATCTACATATTGTGGGAGTAGAACCCACATCCTTCTGCATCAAAAGCATGTATAGTACCAGTTGTGCTACTAACAATGCAAGCAGACTCAGCATAAACAGCACTAAACTTCTCTTTCCCTCCTTGCAAAATCCACTCAACACTCAACTGTATCTCTCAACTTTGCAGCACATGAGCACAAGAAATCTGGAAAAAAAACAGCATTTATTGGGGGGGGGGGACAAAAGCCCCAAAACCAGGGACACATTTTAAACATTGCTTGTATAATCTTGGAAAGTTGGTTGAATAAAATGTGCTACCGCCATGCATTTCACTGCCAACTCTTGAACCCAGGACCCTGTGAACTATAGTCAGAGCAACATACCACTATGACAAATCAGCTGTTTCTTGAAAGACAGGAAGACTGAAACTTAAATGGCTATCACTTAGTGAATTCAGTTCTCACCATAGCTCTCGTCTTAGCACAAAAAACCTGGACAAAGTCAATAATGGGGGAATACAGCCTCAAAAATAGGGACACATTTTAAATATTGATCTTATAAACTTAGAAAATTGCCACAATAAAAGGTTTTGTGTTGCCATGTAATTTCTGAAGAATACTACATCTGAAATTCAAATGTCTATCATTATTTAGGGAATTCAAAATCCGGAAAACCACAGATTTTATAAGGAACAGAACAGAACAATATGAGGCAAAAATCTGAACACTTTTCACAAGTAGTGGTGGGTAGGGAATTTAGGCTCTTGCTACCTGCACCCAAGGTACAGGTTTGAGCCTGAATTATTCTCTTTAGCCACCAGTTATAGTTAACTGGAGCATTTCACACACATACACACACACACACACACACACACACACACACACACACACACACACACACACACACACACACACCAGTACCTTGGAGTTCGTTTGAAAATTCAACTGCAAAAGTCCGAGCAATCCAACCCTGTTTCTGAAAGCTCAGTGCAATCCAACTTTGCCCTGCAAGTCAAAGCCGTTTGTTGGTCCGGGGAATGCTCAAAGTTCCAGCTCCATCTGAAATGAAATTCAACTGCATAGTAAAGCTCAATGTAATCCAACTTTGCCCTGTAAGTCCCAGGTCCATTTCCCATGAATACAAAGTCATTTGTTGGTCCGGGGAATGCTGCATGCATGCGCTAATAAATACAGCCTGCAGGCATTGCAGTCTGATCCCCTTCCACTCTTTACATTTGTAACCGCATAGACTTCTGGGGAATCTGTAGACTTATGCCTTCTTTCCTAATTCGGACTAGTTAAACTGCAGTCCAGATTTCAGTTCCAAACACACATGCGTGGAGTTCCGGCACTTGGTAATTATTTTTTATTTTGTTTCTTCTTTCTTTTTTTTACAGCTGGGAAAGGCTGCAGTCCTGAAGTCCAGTAGCACAAGCCACCACTGGAATAGATCATTGTTGCAATATTAGCACCTTCACAACTTCACCCTTTTCTTCCTACTCTTTCCTTGACTATTACACCCTTTTAACCTTTGCCCACCTGACATGACAATACCTGGTGGTTTTAGCCTAATTGTTATAGAGTTTCACGCTTAAGCCTCCCCAATGGGGTACAAGGCACTATATCCCTATGTGCTTTTTAAACCAGCATGTACTCTTGTGCTAAGAGCAGATGTAGGAATGTGAGGAAGGAGCCCAAAGATTTGTAGACTGGTCTGCCATCCAATCCTTGGCAGGATACATCCCATATAATTACTGCTACTGCAAAAGTAATCTTTTCAAACATGTACTGTTATGGTAAGTTAACTTACACAACTGTACTTTATCTTTTGTTGTAGTTCTGATGCATATTTTACTCCTAGCTTTGTGAGTTTGTCTACAATGACCAAATGGGAAATAGTGTTGAAGGCTTTAACCAGGACAAGATACGTAGTGTGTAACATTTTGCCCTTGTCCGTAGCTTTGGTGACTTTATCGAAAAAGTCCACCAAGTTGAGTTGGCACAATCAGCCTTTGATGAAACTAAACTGTGTTGAATTAAGTGTCTGAAGGTTTCCTATGTGTTTAATTTTAATCCATATATCCAGCACCTCCCTTTTCCCATTTTTGCACATGGAGTTGAGGTGACAATCATCTAGAGCCAATACTCACACAGAAGGGTGACTATTTCTTTCTATGGCATTACATATGAGACTAGTCAGACTTATCGATCTGTAGTTACCTAGGTTAGTAACAGTTGCAGCCCTCCATTTCCTAGTCACAACGCAAGTTAGGAAGCTAAGTTGAACAGTGATTTTATATGGCTTTATAGGTCATATGTTATGCTTTTCAGGAAGTATCCTAGGATATTTTCAGAGTCCATAGATGCAGTATTCCTTGCCTTGAAAAGCACATTGAAAACTTAATCACTAATAATAGTTTGGGGAGTTAGGGTAGATGGTATCTCTTGAGAGGTGTCAGAAGGGGAAGAGGTGTGAAATTGGAGTTATATTTATTAGTTATTTGGTTTGCTATATCACCCAGAGGTCCATATAGGCAGTTCCATTTCCAATTAGGTCAGCACATTTTTGTGTATTACCTTTGAGGTGGTGGCCACAGCTGAAAAAGGTTTTGTTGTTGTCTTTAACCTCCAAGGCTATCTTTACCTCAGATTTGGCTTTGTTGGACTTGATAAGAGTCCTGCATTGCTTATTTAGTTTGATGAGGGGTTTCATGTCTTGCTGGATATTGCACATCCTAGAGTTGATGATAGATTTCTTCCTTTTGTTATACAACCTGTTGATACTGGGATTCAACCACGATCCCTTGTGCTTTGAGATAGCCCTGTGCTTATTCTGGTTGGATACAGCTGCTTCAGTGCAGTTGTTTACATGATGGTGCAGGGCTTATGTGTACAATTCTACATAGACAGTGCAGTTCTAGCTGATTGGGGGGGGTTGAAATTTTGCTAGGGTATCATTCAGTAATAGGAGGTTTGGTTTGGAATTATTCCTAAATACCCGAAGGCCAGATGGGGTCACAGATTTTAGTTTAATTTCAAAGGAGACATCTTTATAGTCTGGCCTGAGAAGTGAGAAAATTTCATCCAGGTGGATGTAAATTTATACCATGTCTGTGAGGATCAGATTGAGGATGTTCGTGACCCTGGAGGATGTATGGACTAGTTGGTCCAGAGCATTTCTGTTCCCTTTTGTCTTCTGCAAACTTTGAATATCATGACCAGAAAAATATGTCAGCATGTAGACATTTGTGTAATAATCAAATGTAACATAAAAATAAAATAAATAAATACCTAACCTACACTGAAACTTAGCATTTCCATTAATTTGCTTTGTGAATGTTGCACAGAGACAAGCGCATTAAGACGTACCATTGCACTCAATACACTATAACTGACATGAAAGATTGCATGTCATTTTTCGTTCAGCATACCTGGTAACAGTTACGCTATAGTCAGGATTGTTGATATTACATCTCTTAATCTGATAGATTGTATTCTGATAATGAATTCTTCCTTTCTAACATTTGTTTACAGCTATCAGCAGAAATGCTTTTGCATTGATTATTAACATGCCTGTTGAATCTGTTTTTTGTTTTTGGTACTTTTCCGTTAAACTCCTGCCATGCGGTTTCGCTGCCAGATCGGCATGTCTTGCCTTATTGCTCAGTGAGCTGTGTAGATCCTTTTTATGTAGTGTTTACAAAAACATATTTTTACAGTTTACAGTTCATGCAGGTCTGACACATCTTGCTTACACCAAATCACAACAATGACAGCTTCAGAAAAATAGCCGTATTCTGCCAAACCAAAGACATACCTTCTTCACTTGCACCTCGGGATCTAACCCTGATACTGTGCAAAAGTCTCATGCTGAAGATTGACCCTGAATTTAGCAAAGTCACACTAGTTTGTTTAAAAGGTACAAAGCTTTAAACCACCAGGAACGGACTTGTTGGGTTTCTCTTAAGATGACACAATCTTAGGAAGAAACTTGGTCACTTTACGCAAATTGAGGCAAGAGAGAATTAAATCCAGGAGTACAGAAAGAAATGCTTTAGCAGCTCATAGCAGAATTTACTGTAATAAACCACCAGAGATATTCTGTACTCAGCAGTTTGTTATTGATATCCCAATAACCCTCCATCAGGAACACATTCAAAAATGTTGACAAATCTCAAAAAAGCCATGCAGAGATGCCATTGGCAACTACTGCGACTACAATAATAAATGTTTTCCCCCAAACTTATTTACAGACCCATGGTATTGTCATTGGATTAATAATCACGCACATCTTTCATCCCCTACCTGCATAAAAAAAAGACACTATCAAGTCAGACAAAGTATACATAAATATAATACTGGTGGGCATGTACTCTGTTCAATATGCACGTCTGTGTAAAAATAAAGGAGAGACATGCCGATCTGGCAGCGAAACCGAGTGGTAGGGGTTTAACTGAAAAGTACCTTCTTTTTAATAATGTGTCTATCCCTGACTAAAGTTTGCTGTGGATGTATGGATGTAACAAGAAGAGAAATAAACATGAATGTGTACATACATAGCGAAATGTTTCCCAGAAAATGTTGTAAGAAAGTTTCAGTGCACATGTGTTTATGTACTTCAGATATGCAATTAAATTGTTTAAATACTTTCATACACAATTTACCTATATAATTCTATTTCCCAGCATTTTGCTATGTTTGCGAGACACTCTATTATATTTAATATATCATAATTTGTGCTTTGTTGCGATAATGCTGTTTAAATTAATGTCTGGATGCAGAATGGGCATCCTGGAATGGTTGTCCCTAGAGCAGTTGCCATGGTTTCTATGAATCCAAAACTCTACTGTATGAAGAAACTTTATGCCAACATTTTCTGCAAAAAGTGACAATCGCTGCCATTCCTTAGCCAAAATGTATGTATTTTATTTATTTACAGTTTAGTAACCCAGTAGTCGGACTGGTCTAGATCCTCTTTTCTGTCACAGTCCAGGATCAGAGGTAATACACAGTGCAAGCAAACTTAAGTTGTACACTTCAGATATGATAACGTCATGTTTACATAATTGCAACACTTTAGAAGGTTCATATATATAGCTATTATAGAGTTTTACAAAGTAGAATGTTTTATAGTTTTTAATAAACAAACTATCAACACAGAATGAAGAGCAGTTTCTCATAAACACGTTAACACAGTAGGATGGTTTCAAACCACAAATAGCTCTCATCCTCTAAGGACAAGATATCTGGACAGAGCCAAAAATAAGGGGACAAAGGTCCAAAAGTAGGGAGAAATTTTTAATATTGCTCTTATAGCCTTAGAAAGTTGCTAGAATAAAAGTTTTTGTGTTGTACTGCATTTTCTGATGGATATGAAGTCTAAAACTTAAATGACTGTCATTATTTTTTAGGTTCATAGGTTCATAGGTATGTACTAGGCTATCGGCCCTGGGGCCTATATAAGCCTAGCCAAAAAAGACTATTTTCCTGTGCCCCTGTCTAGCAGAGCCACAGAAGTGATCCCCGGGGTGAATTTAATATTTTCCATCCAATTGTCGAGATTTTTCTTAAAGAAGGCTAATAAGGAGCTTTACTTGACATGAATGGGTAGTCTGTTCCAGAGCATGGCAAGTCTCTGGGACAGGAATCTATCCTACCAGCATGTTCTGTTTATTGTGGTAGCAAGGTTTAGATCCCTGGAGCATGTCCAACAGATCTGGGTTTGACATGGCTTTGTATGTTAGGCAGAAGTCTCCTCTGAGTAGGCGATAAGTGATGGAGTAGAGCTGGAGTTTTTTGAGATGGTCTGTGTATGCCATCTGTTTGAGGCTGGTAATCCTCTTAGTGAGGTATTTCTGTGGCCTTTCTAACTGTTGTAGATGTCTTGCGAGGTACAGGCATGGGGCATTATACAGTCTGATGAGGGATGAGTAGAGAGGGACAATTACCTCTTTTTTTCTGGAGGTGAACCTCTTTGTGATGAGGTGTGCCACATAGAAGGATTTCCTAACTACTGTGGTGATGTGATTATCAAAGGAGAGACTACTGTCCACCTGTGTCCCAAGGTCTCTTATCACACTTTTGGTGTTTAGTAGGCTACCACCTATGTGGTAGTTCATGGGTGCAGTAGTGTTTTTCCCACAGGGATGACAATGCACTTCTTGGCATTGATCTTGAGGCCATGAATTTGACACCAAGCATCAGTCTCAGTGAGGCCCCTTTGTAGAATGTCCACATCATTAGGCGATTCTATTATGGCACCTAGTTTGCGGTCATCTGTGAACTTCATACGCCAAAGACCTGCTGTATTAGCCTGGACTTCTATTAAGTAGATGCCAAACAGGAGAGGACCCAGGACTGAGCCCTGTGATACTCCACTTGTCACTGGTCTGAAGTTGGATTTGGATTCTGTTAGTGAGCCAGTTGGCCACCCATCTTGTGACATAGGGATTTATGCCCAGTCTAGTGAATTTATCTATATTTCCAGAGTGGGGGATGGTGTCAAAAGCCTTGGTGAGGTCAAAATATGCTGTGTGCACCACCTTACCCTTGTCCATGGCTCTGGTGACTGCTTCAAAGAAGTCAGTCAGGTTTAGGAGACATGACCTACCTTTTACAAACCCAAATTGAGTGGGGTCCAGAGTTTGGAGGTTACCTATGTCTTTGTTTATAAGCTCCAAGATGATATGTTCCATGGCCTTGCAGACCAGACTTGTCAGGCTAATGTGGCGGATGTTCCCATGGTCCGTAGTAGCGACCCCTTTGTGGAGTGGGATAACCATCACTGTGCGTCATTCAGTAAGCACAAAGCCTGAAGTGAGGCTATGACTGAACATGGTACTTAGGTGGGGTGTCAATTCGTTCTGTAGTTCATGCAGAACATAGCCAGGGTTATTGTCAGGTCCCATGGATGCTGTGTTCTTGGTTTTGGAGAGTGCAGTTTTTACTTGTGCAGCCATGATTACAGTGGCTTTGCATTCTTCCAGTATAGTGATGGGCCTTTTGGGGGGTGAAGTTTGCACTGAACCTATCTGCCAGGATGTTGGCAATATCAGTTGGGTCTGCATATCTAGTGCCATTGTGCTGTAGCTCAGAGCAGATCTGAGTGTCACCACTGAGATTCTTGACATAGCTGTAGAATGCTTTGTGGTTGTCTTCAGAATCAGTGGTGATTTTATTTTCGTAACTAGCTTTGGAGGATTTTTTGAGGGATCTCAGCTTCTTACTGAGGCTGACCAGGGAGTTCCTGAAATCAAGGGATTTTACTCTTTTTTTTGCAACAGCTTCTTCCTTCTGTTGTAGAGTTTGTTTATGGCAGGGGACCACCATATTGGCTTCCTTTTTTTGGAGGATAGCATCTTGGTTCTGTTGGGGATGGCACAATCCATACACTCGTGTATGTGCTTATACAGTGCATTTATATAGGATTCAGCAGTCGTACCTCTATTTTCCATCTGTATGGGTATCGTGAAGCTTGCCTTACTTGACTTTATCTACGTAAACTTTTTAATTTCAAAACACAGAAAATAGAACAAGTTTCATTCAACCTGGGGTAGTGGTAAGCATTAGTACAAAGTTGCCACAGAAGTTCTAATCTTTCCAATAATAATGTTTCTGGGCCACCCCTGCCATCTGGTATAATACAGTCAATTGCTCTAAATTTAAACCAATGTTGTGGATGCTGGCTAATATGTCTTGCTAAGGCATTTTCTTGTTTTAATCTACTAATACCATAAAGATGTTCATAGATCCGTTCTCTCAGTCTCCTCTTTGTTTTATAGATATCCAATACTTTTCTACATTTTAGCAGTTGCCACCCTCTATATTAGAAAAAGTCATGTTTTCAGTTGTTTTTATATATGGGGAATACATCAGGATTTTAGCCTTTATTTGAAGGGTTAATTGAAAGGGTATGTCATATAGGAGAGCTGTGTTTTATTTGTTTTAGTTTTGTCAAATGACTGGAGCAATTTTGTATTTCATTGGGTTTGTATGAATGTAATTTTATCTGAAGTAGTCTTGCAACTGAGCAAGATGAAAAGCGCTTCATTAAAGACTAGTTGGAAGTAGACCGGTGTTGTTCTCTAGTGTTTTTTGTTCATCTAGTTGTTTTAGTTTCGCTAGTTTGTATTTTATGAGCTATGTGTCATTTGGGTAGTGTTGGGTGTGGTGGTTGCTTGCGTTTCAGCTTTGGAGGTCTCTGGGCAGATTTTTATTGAGAACCTCCGTGAATGTAGGTGTGTGTTTTGTGTTACTATCTGTGGGTTTAGGTGGTGTAGGTTTTGATGGGCTATGTGTTGAGTGTGGTGTGGTGCAGGTGTTTACCTTCTCCTCTTGACTGTCTAGTACACTCTTGGCTGGAGAGACTTTGGCTTCCAGTTTGGCTATATAAGTGTATCTCTCACAGGTTGTAGTGTTGTGTGGTAGGAGAAGAGGGTTGTCAGTGAACATGTAGCAATTGTTACATTGCCCCAAGATGCCCAGATTCATCAGGTGGACAGGGGAATATACATGGAGCTGACCCTTAGACATGCCTGGATATGTGCTTATTAATTTAAGTACTAAAAACTGTTTTCCTCCTAACAAGTGAGGAAAGTTGAGTGCTGCAGTAATTTGTAGATTATTTAGTGCTTGCAACAAGTTTTGAAGAAGTGCTGAGCACAAGGAAACAGTTTTGAGTGCTAAAACTAGAAAAGTGGCTAGTTCTAAAGGAAAATTAGAAGAGCAGACTTTCTGGCACCGGGAATAGTTTAACCCTAGTTAAATGGCACTGAGCGATGTGCAGGGTTTTTAAACAAAAAAGATGAAAGGGATAGAAATAGCCCAAAATGGCCAATAAACCTACAGATTCTGAGCTGAAACCACTCCTCCAGCTACAGATAAGCTGCTCAAAGCTCACCGCTCTCACTGATGAACAGAGAAGCTTCCTTCTATCTTAGTAAGATCTGGGCAACACAGAAACTATAAAACAGCCCAGAATTCAGCAAAATCTGAAAAACAGACTCTACTGGATATAGAAAGGAGGGAAACGAGTAGAGAGACAGGATTTATTTTGTTTTTTTTTTTTGTTTTGTTTTGTTTTCAAAAATTAAACAGATACAGTAAAGCAAACACTTTTAAAGCAGAAAAATGGCTATCACACTTGAGTGTGTAGCCCTCAACAGTTCAGCAGTTGAAAAACACTTAAAAATGATCAGTTAAAATGCAAACAGTATCAGAATTAAAAAAAAAACTGTTCAAATACATTGCACAGTTAATAAAAATGCTTGGAATAGTGCAGCTAGCAAAAATAAGCAATAAAAAGCAAAATAGAGGTACTTAATCCACTCAAAGTCTTCCTTTTCTCTCTCTGCTACTGTAGAACTCTGCAGGACACCCAGGCAGGATCTTGCTGAGGTAATACAAGTGCAACAAAAATGCAAACACGGGTTTTTAAACAGAAAGATGAAAGGGATAGAAATAGCCCAAAATGGCCAATAAAACTACAGATTCTGAGCTGAAACCACTCCTCCAGCGGCAGATAGGCTACTCAAAGCTTACCACTCTCACTGATGAATAGAGAAACTTCCTTCTATCTTAGTAAGGTCTGGGCAACACAGAAACTACAAAACAGCCCAGAATTCAGCAAAATCTGAAAACTGTACTCTACTGGTTATTGAAAGGTGGGAAACTAGTAGAGAGATATGATTTTTGGGGTTTTTTTTTTTCAAAAATTAAAACAGATACAGTAAAACAAACACTTTTAAAGCAGAAAAATGGCTATCACACTTGAGTGTGTAGCCCTCAACATTTCAGCAGTTGAAAAACACTTAATAGCCATATGTTAAAGTGCAAACAGCATCAGAATTAAAATAAAAACGCTTCAAATAAGTTGCAAAGTTAATATAAAATGTTCGGAATAGTGCAGCTAGCAAAAATAAGCAATAAAAAGCAACACAGAGGTACTTAATCCACTCAAAGTCCCCCTTTTCTCTCTCTGCTTCTGTAGAACTCTGCAGGACACCCAGGCAGAATCTTGCTGAGGTAATACAAGTCCAAAAACTGTTTTTTAAACAGAAAGATGAAAGGGATAGAAATAGCCCAAAATGGCCAATAAAACTACAGATTCTGAGCTGAAACCACTGCTCCAGCGACAGATAGGCTGGTCAAAGCTCACCGCTCTCACTGATGAACAGAGAAGCTTCCTTCCGTCTTAGTAATGTCTGGGCAACACAGAAACTACAAAATAGCCCAGAATTCAGCAAAATCTGAAAACCAGACTCTACTGGTTATAGAAAGGAGGGAAATGAGTAGAGAGATAGATGATTTGCCAGAAAACCACAATTTTTTTGAGGAAAAGACCAAAAATATGAGGCAAAAATCTGGGCATTGTGTGAAAATCTAGACACTTGAAAGGTAACAGCTATAAAACAAAATTTAAAGGCTTCCCCTGTTTATGCTGTATTTATGTATGTAATGGAAGTGTGTGCAAAAAATAACAAGACTAATGTTCTTTTTTAGTATATTTATGGAGACATTTTATTTTCAGATCCTATCTTTCACCTCATATCCTATCTAAATTTAACAACCTTATTTTCAAAGCAGAATTATTTAGTTACTTTGGTGATTGGAGTATATATTATGATAAAAGGATAAAGATCACATAAGGGTCTCAAAGTACAACTAATTAACTAATGAAAAATTTACATCCCTCATGCCATCAAAAACATAAAATGGTGCCTAGTGACATATATGTGATACCAAATTAAAACTGTATGTAATAAAGAAAAAATATGCCACTGTTTTCCGAATCATAAGATAACACATTTATGAGCTACAGTTAAGTCTGATAAAACTTGCTGTAGAAAAGCTAAGGATATATAATTTAATCTGCAATATGTACGTGACTCCTTGTATGAAAATATATGATAACTCGTGGCCTTTTTTCTGTAGCTGTAAAAAGAATGAAAAGAAGAATAAAATGAATCTAATTTGTAATAGAAGTATCATGTATAACTCCCTGCTGCTGGGAAACAGGCATTAGCCCTAGGATGTCAAATGTGTGACTCATTTGTGAGCAAGATGTTTGATCTACCCTGCGATTATGGGATGTATGACTTTTCTTAGACCAGGACAGTAGAACATGCTGTAAAATGCAGTTAATACGTTATTCAAAGTGATTGCTAGCAAAGGCCAGGAAGGACAGTCATTACTATGCAAATGTGAAACTGTTCCATAGCATCTGTTGGGGCCTAGATGGGGAAGAAATGAAATAAGCTATAGCTGACTGAACAAGATAAAACTCCTATGTCAGAACAATTGAGAACAAGCACGGAGCCTGTGACCTATGTTTTGTTTCCAGCTCTTGTGCGTTGCTGCCTGAAAATTCAAGTAAGTTCAGCTTAAGATTCAGTAATTCCTGTTGTTCAGAAAATAGCTTGATAAGAAAGATTAGTTGTAATTAGGAGTTTTTCTTTATTGTACACAGTTCAAAAGGATTATTTTCTACTTCTTGTGAAATTCAGTATCTTTTGGTATATTTAGTTGTCATTATACCGCTTAACTTATTATTTTCTAAGCAAATCATTTTGTTTATTCACTTTTAAAAGGCTACAGCGCACTGTTCTTTATGAATTTAATAACTGACAGGAGGATAGTTATAGCTAAATAGTGAAAAGCTGCTGGCATCCACCTATATTGGCAGGACTAAACTGTTCTAGACACAGTCTCATTGGTGTTTATAATTATTTTGCATATTAAGCAACAGTGAAACAGAAACTGGGTGGTCCACATCCTGATAGTCGGAGATGGTGGCAGTTTACCACCATAATCCAGTTTAAGTGGCTGTTGTGTTTAATCAGTTTTGCACCAATGATATGACTTGAGAGACCATACTCCCCTAGTGGCCATTCACATTGGTTGATGGTAATGAGATTCAAATACCCATCTGTCTGCCGCCTTCTTTCTCACTTTACACATCAGTGGAGGGATTCAAACCTCATCCATCTGTCTCAATGTTTTCAATATACACACGAATGAAGTAAACAATGTGTTCTCAAGCAGTAAGAACAATCTTTGAAGAGATATCAAAATTCACTTATGACAACACCTTGCCTGACCTTGATACAGCAGCAAGCTTCATTAACGAATTGTACACCTATTTAGAAAAATTCATACAGGCTTCAATAAGGAATTGTACACCCATTTAAAAAATGCATAAAGCTATCAGTTTCTAACAGATCCAAGTATCATAGAATATTAAAAAACAAACCAGACCAGTAGACCACCACCCTAAATAAACCATGCAAAAAATGTAAAAAAGGAAACTTTTTCTAACTGTCCTGTTTCACCCTAACTATCCAACTCACTAACAGGTTCTGATGTCATCCATCTCTAGTTGGTCCATCTGCAGGTACAAGGTTCCCCTTCCCAGTAGCCAGTCACACCTCCATCAACACCATAGCAGCTGAAAGTGTACCCAAGTACCTGGAAGACAGCCTGAGAAACTCACTAATCTGACAGTGAATATTAATTTCTTACAATAATTTATTTGCAACTGTACAATTTTTGGAGGTGTTCTTAAAGGTTATACTTTCCAAATAATGAAGAATGCAGTATAAATGCTGCAGAATTCTGAAAGGTTTCTTGTTAGAGGAAAGGACATTTTTACAAGCAAGTCACCTGTATTCATAAGGAATAAGAGAACAGACATCATTATTTTGCTGTTGTTATGAAGCTAAAAATGCAAATAGAAATTAAATATAATTTTAATTGAGAGAGAAATTTACCTTCTGTGTGAAAGCTAGTTTGTCTGCACGTGACAATAATAAAGACAAAGATCTGTTGATACATGCATTATTTTTGCAGCCTCTTTCTGCTAGTGAGGTTGTACTATCCCTCCTGCCCCAGAACCATCACACCTGCTTTGCATAAATCAGAAGACAAAAGTGTTTCCTCATCACTATATGTGTAAGCATTATATTTAATCTTAATTGTTCTTCTCTCTGTCAGTAAGTACTCAGCCAAGGTTCCTCAAGCACAACCTGACAATTTTCCAGTTTCCTAGGGTGGTAGTTGATCTGTATACCTGTGACAACAATCTAGTAATAGACACCCCATTTTCTTAGTGCAGTAATACCCTCCAGGATTGATCATGATGGGGAACATCAGAATGTCCACAGGCAATGAGATCCGCTGCCTCAGACTACCTCTGATAGTCCTATATTCCCCATTAGTGATGATTTTTGCAAACGCATTCATGCAGTTACATTACTTTATAGTCAGTGGAAACAGCTGTTTCTCAACACTGCAATACATATTAAAATAAATGTTTTTATATCAAGTGGTGGAAGTTGGGACTGGATTGACAGGACAAAGATGTAAAGTGCTGCTAGGGAGGTAGGAAGAATGAATGGGAGAGCATGGAAAGTGGTCACATCTGCAAAATACAAAGATGAATCATCTTGTAAATGGATGGACAGAGTATATATAGTGAGGTATAGGTACAGAGCTGAAGGGTAAGCTACAGGGGAAGAGGAAAAGATGGGGAACTGAAGAGAGCATTGGGAATTAGAATAAGGGTTGCAGTCCATGAGAAGAAATGCTCAAAACAGCAAACACTCTTTTTTCACTTGTTTTTTTATCCTGCAGACCTTACCCAGGTGCTGTGTGATCTCAGAATTAGTATATATAATTTGCAGGGGGGGGGTGAGAGTGCGGGAGGGGGGGCTTGCCCCCTTCAAAAATCTTTTTAATAATTTTAGATTCTTAAATGATTGCTCTTTTTTCATTTGCTTTTTGAAACATTAGATATTTCATGATACAAATGGAATAAGAAAAGGAATGTTGAAACTAAAGTGGTGATAACTAAATATGTAGAAGTGAATATGGGATGGCTGTACAACATATGCACATTTATTATTAAGCTATGTTAGAGATCTACTTCTATAAAGAAATACCAGATACTGAACATATTATGTATTATTTAGTGTTCTTTGGAGTGACTGAAATCACAAGCTATGTTGGTAAATTAAATAAAAAGATTAAAGATGAAAAAAAAAACATACCTATCTTTGTTTTTATTATAGTGATTGCACCCTCAGGAAAGGAAAGTTCCCAAAAAAATTCATCAGCCATACAATTATGCTATGTAAATGAATTACCATTGTGGCAGTTTACAGTAAAACAAGAAAGGTGCAAGCTGCTGAAAGTAAGTCATGAATTTCTACTTCTGAAGCTGAAACAATCAGAATTCATTTATTTTGTTTAATGCCAGGAGATGGTGTGCATTATTTCAGGTAATTGTCATGTAGATGGTTTCCTTCATCTCATTTGTCCTGCAGCTGATCAGACAGAACATTTTGTACCAGCTTTCAGAACACCTATGGATTTAACTTCTTCACTGGTGTATGTTCTCCCCATAAAAATATTATTTAATTCAGTGCAGCTGTGAAGTATTGTAGTTTGCAAAGGCAACTGCAAACATACAACATTAGCATTTCAGTTATTCAATTTTGTTTGTCTTAGTAATACTTAATGCCTGTTTTTCAGAGCAGTAGATTTAAGAAAATTGTTGAGTGGTATAGTAAACAGATTAACTCATGCCTACAGGATGTGACTCAACAGTTCATTACCTTAAACACTTGCATTAACTGCTAGCACTGTCTTGAAAAGCTAGTATATAACTCATTCCTTCTATTGCACTTTGGGATACATATCATAAATAAAATGTGCCACAGTTTGTAACAAGTTTATTCTATTGTGTTAAATATGTAATGGAGACTGGAAAGTGTTTCTGCATCATTAATTACCCATTAAAGATTTTCTTTTACATTTTAACTCTGCAAAGCTTACTAGCAATTAATTCTGATATTCTCATTACAGTCACAAAGAAACCAAGACAAAGTAAGAGATGTAATTGTACTGCACTTCTCAATTCCTGCTGAGAGGTTACATTTTAATAGGTCTCTATAGGTTTGGCTTAAGTGCTAATAATTCCTAACATTTGGATGATAACTTTATTTTCTGCAGACAAATTGGGCCTGTCTAAGGGAAGGCAGTATTCTAAATAGCATTACAGACATTTTAGATAGCAATTATACCCTACAGCTTTAAGCAAATTAAGGCTTTTAGATCTTTATTTTCTCCTGAACATCTAGAGTGATAAATTTAAGACTGAATAAACAGAGCAGCCTTTTTTAATCATTCTAGTTTGCTTACATCACGTCTGGAAAACAAATAAAGTGGTGTGGATTATGTTGTGTGTCGAAGAACCAGGCCCAATTAGTGCATCTTTTCAGCAAATGTATTTCAGGGTTGTAGACACATGCAGTTTAGCAATAATTCTTTCACTTCATGACTAATTCTGCCCTTTCATACTGAAAGGAACAGTAGGAAGAGAATGCCAACAACAACTAAAAGGAAAAAAATGTTTATGACAACAGAGCAAGAAAAAATGAAATATTAAATTTACATATATTTGTGTGTCAAAATACACATGGTGCATTAAATATTAAATGCATACTGTCTTCCTGGAGTAACCATTGAACAAAATATTCTGATAAAGCAAGAGAGAACAATGAAGCAGTAATCACAATGTCTTTATAAAGTAAAAAAGTTATCTATGTGCATATGAAGGAACAACATGTAAGTCTAAGTATAAATATTTAAATTTATTAAATTAAACCAATAAATAAATAATCTGTGGAATTTATGCATGGACAATATCGCATTACATTTTGTATGCCTTCTGATTCTTCCAATTTGTTTTTTAGCAATTACTAAGTCATTTTTTTCCTAATTAAGGAAAATTCTGCAGACAGCTCAGTCACTAAGGTGTTTTGATTTTAGCCATTATTTACAAAAGACAAGTAGCCTATAGATACGAGAATATAGAACGCCAAGAACAGTAAGGCTTAAGGCATATCAACAAAGAAATGTAATCCATTACTATCAGCAACAACTTAACACCCTGTTATTTATCATTATATAATATGTAGATGAGCTTGAAAGTTCACCGCTTCAGTTTCTGTGCTATGCTATGCATATATGCATAAATGGAGTCCACCAACAGAAATTGTTCACTAACTTAACGCACATGAATGCCTAAGAATTTAGGAAATCCAGCATGAGTGAAAACTGGCAAGGATTCACTGAGAAATGAAACCTCTGTTGATACTCTTTACTGTACATCCCAGCCTTAAGGAACTTATGAGGGGATTAGATGAATAGAGTGCTCAGGCTAGAAAAGTAATAACTATTTGCAAGGGTCAGTGACTCCACTGAACCTAAATGTCAAGATTTGGGAAGAAATAGTCAACAAATAGGCACACAGTAGATAGATATAAGACCTCATACCGTAAATATAACTAAAGGGAGTCACTGTGTGAGCAGAGATTACAAACACCTGGCATTTTCTTTTGATTGTGCACTATAACATTATCATCTATACAATGGAGCCCTGTTCACAAGAGAAGCATATGGACTAGTTAAGTATATCATACCTTGGAGTATCTATAGAATACACCTTCTAACAGCTTGGTACAGATAAGCAGTGCATCTTTTTCCTTTATAGGAAACACAGTCACTTCATTGGGCACCTTTTTTGAAGGAAAGTGAGTTAAGAAAGAACCACAGAATAAGGTTTTGTGAAGATATACTGTCTGTTGTCATGTACTATCATGTTGTACATGATCCATTCATCCATCTTCAACCTTTTTTTCCATTTTTACACATGGGTTTCGGGTGTCCCATCAACAGTGACCATTCATCTAGAGCCAATGTTCACCATGCTGGGTGGCTACTCCTGCATTGGTTGTTCTTCCATACCACAGACATAAACACTCACACCTATGGCCAGTTTAGATTGTCCTATCCACCTACTGCATGCCTTTGGAATATGGAAGGAAACTGCACCCAGAGAAAACCCCCATTAGCTCTGAGAAGACAGGTCTATGTCATTTCCATGAATGGCCACATTATGGAATGGCACTGCATCAAAAATACAGTCCATTGAACCCTCACACTCCCCACTAATTATATATACCAACTCCAAGATCACACTATAGTGGGGAAAAGGCCAAATTTCCTGATCCCCATCATAATGTGATTTCAGTCAGAACACTTTGACAGACTGCAATTTTTATGCAGAGCTGCTCAACAATGTGGCCATTTACAGAAATGACATAGACCAAGAAAGAACATGCAGACTCCACACAGAAGGCACCCCAGCCAAGAAAAGAATTTGTGAACCTCTTGTGAGATGGCAATACTACCTGTCGTGCCACTGTACCACACTCAGAGCCACTGTACCCACCCTACATGATATGTACTACAAACACTTTCATCTAGGAAAAGTGCACTGAGCAGGCTTGCCACTACAAATGCTTCTCTCAAGAATATTAAAAAGGAGAGCACTCTTGCATAGATGTGCTGGAATGCATAGCATTATATAGATTCATAGGTAGGTACTAGGTGAGTTGCCCTTGCAGGCGATTTTAAGCCTAGCCAATTTCCCTTGAAAGATTAGAATCAAACCCTGTACCTTGTGTCTATGAAGTAAACATTTTAACCATTATGTCAACCCCCATCCCAGAAATGAAAATAATATTCATTCATTAACCATGTAGGCCCAATGGAGACACAATCCGTTTACAGAGATAATCCAGGAAAAATGTCTGGTTAAACGACTTGATCAAAAATCACATTAGGCAAATGAGGGCAGACAGAAGCAAACGCTGTACCACAGGAACCACAGTTTACAACCTTCACCCTCTTCACCAACTACCAGATATAATAGCTATGGTTGTTACAATAAGGTCAGCATTACCCAGAAGATCTGTCAGTGGACTGATCATTAAATACAGTGCAAAGGGAAGCATAGAGTAAAAACTTCAACCACATGCACTCAGATAACTTGTACAGAAAATTATACTCATGAGTGAATAGAATTTCAAATCTTGTTGAAGCATATGTGAAATGAAACTGGGATAAGAGGAGTGGATTGAAATCAGAATTCTCTTTAGCAATAGAGAAAATAAACTTGCTAAACTAAGAAACAGACAAAAATCCAGAGATAAGAATGCTCAGAACCTTACATGTAATCACTGGTAAAGATAGCATTACAACTAAGCAATGTGCTGAGAAGGGAATATAGGCATCTAGCAAAGAGATTAAACTTAAGATGAAAGAGAAAAAGAGTGACTAAAGTTTTTTTTCTCTCAAAATGTTTTTTTCAAATACAGTTGAATAAATTCCATAGTATTTGTATATAACATCTTAAATAGCTATGTACACTATTTACATCAGCCTAACATTATAACAGAGCTCAATATATACAATTACTTTACAGGTATAACAATCCAGTTATCAGAGTGTATCTGTTCACTTATTGTAAAGTGTCAATCAATGATAAGACTTTTTTCCATGGATTGTTAATAAATGGCTTAGGATGAATCCTTAATTTTTTAATTTTAATTTCCAACAATTCTGTGGTCTTCAATAGGCTGTAGAAGTCTTCCAAAGTCAGTATTGTGTTTGCATTCTATCTTCTTGTTATACACTTCCTCGAGATTGCAAGCATTGTCCATACTACATACATATTTGACTCATTAAAATGAGGACCTTTGTACACATTTAATAATACTAGCACTTTAGATAAGTTAAACGATTCATTAAATAAAGCGTGTAAAATGTTTTTAATACCATTCCAAAATGGCTTAATTTTGCCACAGTAAAAAAAATGTGATTCCAATCTGCATTGTGTATTTGCTCACACCTCCACCATATTCCCTTTGTGGAAGAATTAATTTTAGTAATTCTATTTAGAGTTAAGAATGCTCTGTGCAAGCATTTCCAATTAAAAACTTTCCAGTATTATGTAAAGGATGTATGTTTTATTGATAATAAAGTATTTGATTTAATTTCTTCAGTTAGCTGCAACAATTGCCCTTTTGTTATATAATTCCAATATGAGGATTTGGGTGTTATTTTTTAATTTATCAATATCTTCTAAAATTTTGAAATACTATTTCCCATGTCATAATCATTATATATGATTTCATATAGGTATTTCATAAGTTTAGGTATTTCTTTAAATGAAGAAGTACTAATTACTCTGCATAAATATTGTGAATATGTCAGAATGCTTTGCATAGTTAGCCAATCTTGTTGTGGAATTTTGTATATTGTTTCGATTGCTTGCATATCCAGAACTTTTAGTTCTTTGATACATTGAAACCAGCAAAGATATTCTTTCTGTTCCCAGGAATTATTTATTTCTCTGTATATTTTATGTGGACAGCTCATTGTAACTATGAATGGTGTTAAAAGATCAAACCAGATTTTTAAATCTATATTTGCATTAATACTTTTCCTAAATGAGTCAATGTAATAATTAATCATATGAGTTTTAGTGGGCTTAGTTACGTTATATTGCATCTAATACATACTATGTGCCATGGCAAATTGTTTTTATCTGTTATTTGAAATTTTCTTTGTAAATCAAATTAATTTATTGATATTACAGTTAGTAATTCTTTCCAATTTGGAGAATAATTTGGACTTATCCACTCTGAGATTGTTTTAGATATTGATGTTTTTATATATATTTCTATATCAAGAAAGCTTAATCCTCCCTGTTTCCATGGTCTGATATAATGTATTAAAGCTATTCTGTTTCTTTTGGGAAACCATACAAATTTTATTATTATTTTATTTTTATTTTATTTATTTACATTTGTTGACCGGGAGGTCCATATTCAACAGAGGCCTGGGGAGAAAAGCTCCACAGTTAAAATAAACACACAGTAGTTACATTGGATTACATAGCGATTAACAATTTGATTAACATAACAATTAATTGCAAACATATTTACAGATGAAGAACATAGTACATCAGTAGATAACTAGAATCTTTATCTGCGAAGTACATAACAGACATTAACAAATGTTACAATAAGAAGTTCCTACTGTATAATAAGTACTAGGCTTATGAGCATCTGAGCTTGCTATAATCAAGGTAGTTAGTGGGGTGAAAACAAAGGTAGTGGTTGGATGGGGTGGGTGATATTAGAGTGGGAGTTGCAAGGGCATAGCCAGCATGTTTTTAGGTGTGCTTTTAGTAAAGTTTTGAAGTGGGTGCATGATGGTATGGAGGCAATTGTGGGTGGGAGGGAATTCCATAATTTGGCTATGGCGCAAAAGAATAGTACTTCACCAGAAGAGTTACTGGCTTTAGTGATCTGCAAGTGATTTTTGTTGCTGGATCTTAGTGTTCTGGTGGTGCGATAGGGTTGGACTAGATTCTGGAGGGATGGGACATTTAGTGAATGGTTTACTAGTTTGTGAGCAAGTGAGAGGTGATACCATTGAAGGAGGTGAGGGAATTCAAGCCAGTCCAGTTCAGCAAGTGAGAGACAGTGGTGACTACGGTAGGATGCTCCTGTGGCGAATTTGGTGATTTTGTTGTGTCTAGCTTGTTTAGATCGCATTGCCTTAGGTTGGTATATATTGGAGAGGCATAAAGTAGGGTGGAGATAAGGTGGGAATTTGCTATTGAAATCTTTGCTGCTTTGGTGAAAAGTTGCTTATTTCTGTATAATGCTCCTAGTTTTTTGTGGACTTTTTTTATGGTCATGGGTATGTGAATGTCAAATTTTAGTTTATTGTCTATTTCCACTCCTAGCAATTTGGTGTGTTCAGTTGGGCATATAGTGGTGTTGTATTTTGCTGTGATGTTAAAGTGAGAGTTGTTTTGAGTATATTTGGTGGGTTGGAAGATGAGTAGTTTAGTTTTGTTTGGGTTGAGTATTAATTGGGCATCAGATAACCAAGTTTCAACAGAGGAAAAGGCTTCCTGTGTGACTTTTTGCAGTTTGGGTAGGGACTGGGCTGAGCAGATGATGGTTGAGTCATCTGTGTATTGTATGAGTGTGCCATGTTTGGTGGCAGAGGCTAAATTATTGGTGAAAACAGAGAAGAGTAGGGGGTCCAAACAAATTTAAATTAATAAATGTTAAATGAGGGGTCATGCCAATTAGGCATGAGTTTATTTCTTTGAGTATATTCCTTTCTGGTAACAGTGGTATTGCCAAAGCTATATAGGTTCATAGGTTAGAACTAGGCTACCTGCCCTTGTGAGCAATTTCAAGTCTAGCCAATTACCCCATGTGAGCATCAAACCCTGCACCTTGCGTCTATAAGGTAAACACCTTGACCATTATGCCATAGAATCTTGGGTAGTAAAACCATTTTTATTAACTGTAGTCTATCTTCAAATATTAATATTATTTTGTTCCACTTTTCCACAGAGATTTTAATTGTATTGATGATATTATTGTAGTTTTTTTTAGACTAATTCATTATTATCCTTGAATAACTCAATTCCTAGATATATTAAGGTAGATTCTTATTTCCCTATGATGTGATTCCCCTTCACCTGCAATTCTTTTTTTTATTTAAAAATAAAAATTTTGATTTTGATTTATTGAAATGGAGTCCTGAAGTCCTGTAAAATGTGTCAATTAAAATATCTAATTCTTCTAATATCTCTTTTGTATTGGATAATGTTAATAATATGTCATCAGCAAAGAGCATTACTTTAGAATTGTATTGTTCATAAACATCTACTACTTTGATTTTTGCATTGTTACATATTGAATCTGCCAATATTTCAATAGCCAAAGCAAATAGAATTGGTGACATGGGACATCCGTGTTTAGTACCCTTTGTTATATGTATAGGTTCAGACGTGAAAGGACCTAGATTAACATATGCTAAATTATTTGTGTATGTGTGCATATATATATATATATATATATATATATATATATATATATATATATATATATATATATATATATATATATATATTCTTTAGTAGATGAACAAAGGAAGGAGGAAATTCAAATAACACCAGAATTTTTAATAAATAGTCCCGATTTAGGGAATCAAAGGCTTTCTCTATATCTAAGCCAATTATGAGTGTTTGTTTTCTTTATTAACATAATCTATAAGAGAAATTATCCTTCACTTGCAGATCACTAAAGCCAGTAACTCTGCTGGTGAAGTACTATTCTTTTGCGCCATTTTAATATTGTCATGTGTGTGTCTATGATATATAAATCCAGTTTGATAATTATTTATTGCTTTGGATTGTGGTATTTTCATTCTGTTAGTTAATATTGTCATAAATATCTTATAGTCATTATTTAATAATGATATAGGCCTATATTAGGTACATAGTGACTGAATTTCTAATAGAGTTTTATGGAAGAGGGATATTATCTTTGAAGGGGAAAGTTTACTACTTTGATTTTTGCATTGTTACATATTGAATCTGCCAATATTTCAATAGCCAAAGCAAATAGAATTGGTGACATGGGACATCCGTGTTTAGTACCCTTTGTTATATGTATAGGTTCAGACGTGAAAGGACCTAGATTAACATATGCTAAATTATTTGTGTATGTGTGTGTATGTATATATATATATATATATATATATATATATATATATATATATATATATATATATATATATATATATATTCTTTAGTAGATGAACAAAGGAAGGAGGAAATTCAAATAACACCAGAATTTTTAATAAATAGTCCCGATTTAGGAATCAAAGGCTTTCTCTATATCTAAGGCAATTATGAGTGTTTGTTTTCTTTATTAACATAATCTATAAGAGAAATTATCCTTCACTTGCAGATCACTAAAGCCAGTAACTCTGCTGGTGAAGTACTATTCTTTTGCGCCATTTTAATATTGTCATGTGTGTGTCTATGATATATAAATCCAGTTTGATAATTATTTATTGCTTTGGATTGTGGTATTTTCATTCTGTTAGTTAATATTGTCATAAATATCTTATAGTCATTATTTAATAATGATATAGGCCTATATTAGGTACATAGTGACTGAATTTCTAATAGAGTTTTATGGAAGAGGGATATTATCTTTGAAGGGGAAAGTTTATATATTTCCATAATTATGCCATATATACCTGGAGCTTTATTATTCTTACCCTCTTTAATTGTATCTGTAATTTCTTTGTAGAATATGGGTGCTTGCAAATCTAGTTTTAATGTTTCCTTTTTTATATTACAACATTTTTCATCTAGATTTAATTGATTGATATGTATATTTTCTTTTTGGAAATGTTCCATATAGTGATTTCTATAGGTATCAAGAATGTCACCTATATCCAAGACATTTTCCCCTTTCTTTTCATGGAAGATACTTTTAATGTTATTAGCTTTTGATTGTATTTTGATTCTTGTGGATAAATTATGTAGATATTTGGGAGAAGTGGCCAAGGTATTAAATTTTAGTTTTTCTAAAGCTAAACTAGTTTATATGTTAGAATTTCATTGTATTTATTGTTTAATACTTCTACTTTCATTTTCTTCGCCAAATGATTTTGATTTTTTTTCAGCTTTTACTGACAAAAGTTTGGATTGTAGATCTAATAATTCAAAATCCCATTCTCTGATTTTGTTTTATACCAAGTTAGGGTTTTACCATATATGCAAGCTTTTAATGAGTCCCATATCATTATTTTATTTATCTCCATGGTGTAATTAATATCTAAGAAGAACTATAATTCAGATAATAACCAGGATTTGAACTCTTTAATTTTAGTTATATATGCTGGAATTCTGGAGTTAAAGATTAATGGTTTGTACCCATTTTGAAGTTTTAGTACCAATGAATTATGGTCTGAAAAGGGGCAGGAAGTGATTGAAAAATTAATGATTTTAGAGTGTAAGTCATGAGCAGCAAATATTTTACCTATTCTAGTTTGGGTACCAAATCTGTGATCTTGATAGGAAAGCAACAAAGATTTATCTTTTTTAAATTTGAAAGTACTACAAGATGAAATTATTCTACCCACTTGTTTAAAGCTTTTGATACAGCAGATGTATGCAGCGGTCTTTTATTTGTAGTTTCAGAACTATCAAATATACAGTTAAAATCTCCTCCTAATATTAAGTTGCCTTTATAATTATTGGAAATTAAATCCAAGTGTTTTTTAACAGTTCCTGATCCAATGCCTGGGAATCAGTATAGATTGGTTAGGGTCCATATTCGGTTATCATATTTAACTATTACTAATGCCATAAGGCCTTCTTTATCTTCATACTTATAAATGATTTTTGGGTTAATCACATTTGTCTTCCATAAAATTGTTACACCTTTTGTCTTTGTCTTATATGTGGATTGCACCAATATCATATATTCCTTAGGATTCAATTTGTGATTGTCATTTGTTTTGAAATGAGTTTCTTGAAGGAAAGTAAGTAATATGTATATATTTTATATATGTATTTTATAAGTACAATAGAGTATTTAAGAAATTTAGGTATGATGTGCTTTTAAATAATTTGCATAATTAATTTGGGCCTTTATCTGAATGGCTGGCTTGTTCATGTGATTTTCAAATGTTCCTCTATTTAAATGTGGTTTGTATAAGTTGATTTTATGTGCTGATGAAGGGTGTAGACCTGAAAGCTTCATTAAAGCTGTTTGTTTGTGATTACAGTGTTTTTGGATACTACTTGACATTTTCTGATCTAGTGTATTTTCGTGGTGGAACATTGTTGTAGCAGGTGGCCACTTACAACAATATAGGAGGAATTTAAAGCCAGCTGTTTTGATATTGTTGTGTATCTACACTGCCGTTGCAGGGATGAGTTCAACCATTAAAAGGTTACTAACTAAGTCAACTAATCCGTTCCTACAATCCAAGGTTGTGGAGTCTTCACAAGGTGATAATGTAACTAATGACTTAACTGAGTTTAATAAGCTGCTTGGCCATTTAGAGAAAAAAGTTCAAAGTTATAAGCATTTACAATGGCAGAGGCTTAGTTTTTTAGCCTATTTAGACTTGGGGGTAGTACCACGTGGATTGCGTATACTAAAGATGCCATCATATGGAAATACCCACCAGGAACTTTTAATGCAGTGGCAGCAATTGAATCTTGAACTCAGTAAGAGTTATATGAAGTTAATGAATCAATTTTTCGAGAAAGTGGAAAGTGAATTATTAGAAGAAATAAACTGTCTTGAAAAGGAAGTCTTTAAACTATGTGGTACGAAGGGTTTGAATGAACAGTATCAGTTGTTTATTAATCGTGTTCAAGCACTTGACTATAGATTAGAAATGCAAAAGAAGCGAAAGCTTCAACGTGATATTAAAGATTTTAAAAATGGCCATATTTTTAGTTGGCCGAGAGGGGATTTCGCTCAACGGAGAACTGAGAGACTTAATAGTAGGTCAGTGAAGCCGGTTAATAGGCTTCTTGATGAATTGGACAAATTTGAATTGCTGCCATCACCGGCATTAGTTGTAGCCAATAATGAAATGGGCATGCCAAATACGTCTGCTTCAGTTCCTGCCTTGATGCGTTGGTGTGAGCGTACTATGGTGAATGGAGGTGCCAGAAGGGAGGAGATACCACCGAGTGATGAGCTCGTCGGAGAAGTTAATGAGTCTGCAGTTACACCCGTAGCAGAGATCTCTGTATCTGGAGCGGAAGTAAAGGAAAAGCGTAAACAGATGGAGATTTCCTCTTTTTTACCTTTCAGGTTAAAACAACCGGAGAAGGTAGTGGTTCAGCAGAGAAATTTACAAGAGCCCCAAGGGCAGAAAACATTGCAGAAGTCGGTACAAGCGTTGAAGAGAAAGAACGAGAGTCCGAAGCTACCCAGCAAGGCTCCTCGGTGGTGAGGACAGGGATTTGCTTGTTAAAAGGTACTATTAATCTTTCTAACTATGTTTTGACTGAGCAACATTACAATTTGTTAAAAAATGGAATGAAATTCATCCCTACTTTTAAGGACAATATTGTGGACATTTTAACTGATGTAAAATTGTTTGCAAGAAACGTTATGCTTAAATCTTTGTTTAAACAAACTAATGATTCGAACTGTGTATGCAAAAAACTGAGTGTTTTTATACCTCAACTTTCACCAGTTATTTTAGCCTTTTTAAATGTTGTTGAAAATGAGATAAGAGCTTTATATAGTATTAAGAATAAGTATAGAAATGGAGATGTTAAATATAACCTATCTTACAATGAATACAAGTTGTTGCAAATTAAAAAAGATAGTAGTATCATACTAAAACAAGCTGATAAAGGAGGGGCTACAGTGTTGATGGATAGGGTATGGTATATGAATAAGTTTAAGCAATTTTATCTGACGCAAGTACTTTTAAAGTATTAACATTTGTAAATGTGAAAGATCATGTTTCTCAGGTGAATTTGGCGTTATATGATATGCAACTGAATCAAGATATTACAATTGAACTGTTTAGTTACTTAACAGTAACATGTCCCAAAATCCCACAAATTTATGGTATCCCCAAAGTGCATAAATCAATGAGTGATCCACCATTAAGGCCTATCGTGTCTGGCAAGGGATGGGTGACCGAGCCAATTTCAAGATATTTACAAAAAGTGTTAGGAAAGCATCTACTTAAGTGTGAAACTGTTTTTAAAGATACGGTTCACTTTTTAGAAAAATTGGATATGTGGTTTAATCACCAAACTAGTTCTGACTACTTCTTGGTTACACTGGACATAGCATCGCTTTTTACAGTTATTCCAATAGATTATGGGATTGAGGCAGTAAGAGGTTTCCTATCGATGCAATCTTTTGAGCAGACACGTGAAATTGAAAATATTTGCCTTTTATTAGATTTAGTTCTGACGAAGAATATTTTTATTTTTGATGGTGTTCCCTACCAGCAGTTAACTGGGGTGGCCATGGGTACATCTGTGGCGAATACTTTTGCCAATTTAGTTTTATATGTATGGGAAAAGCAATATATTCTAAATGAGAATAATGAGTATCTTGGCGTTTATTTGATTGTTACTGTAGGTTTGTGGATGATTGTTTTTCATTTGGAAGGGACTTTGATTCAGTTAGAAAGTTTCCTCTCCTATCTTAACACCACAACATCCTTCCTTAAGTTTAAGATGGACTTTTCCCTAGACAAAATAGATTTTTTAGATGTAAGGCTTTATAAACAACTTGGTAGGTTGGAAACAACGGTACATAGAAAGGATGTGCATGCAGCAAGGTATTTAAATACTGCCAGTATGCATCCAATGCATATCTATAGAGGTATTATAAAATCTCAGCTGATAAGGGTTAGTAGGTTAACAACTGATGAGGAAGTTTTCTTGGAAGAAACTGAGAAGATGAGGAAAGAATTTATTGAGAATGGATATCATCCTAGGGATGTTAATATGAGTTGTGAGGAGGTGAAGCAATGAAGAAGGGGCCCCTATAGACCAGTTTTTGGTTCTTTATCCCTGAACCACTTATGTTGCACAACAGAAGGGGAAGGTGATAGGTCAGTCAACAGTTCTGTTCTTAGATTTACCACCACTTATAATGCTAATACTAATAATGTCTGTAAAATAATTAAAAAGAATTGGATAATTTTGATGTCTCAACCAGACTTAAAAGATTTACTAGGTCCAGTTCCAAGGTTTGCTTTTAGAAATGGTCAAACGTTTAAGCAAATTTTATGTTATAAGGATTTTTGACTGAATCCATCCCTATACGAGCTAGTATGGGGACCTTTAAGTGTTACAATTGTGTCTGTTGTTCTGATATCAATGATAGTAGTAGTAGCTTCCAGCACCCCACAACAGGTGAATGGTTTAAATTTGTTTCTCGAGCAGATTGTAATACCACTAAGCTAATTTATCTTGCTAACTGCACTTCATGTAATGTTTTTTATGTGGGGAAAACATCTAGGAAGCTTAAAGATAGAATAACAGAGCATAGGTCTGAGATTAAAAGGAAGGTTGAGACAAACGCATTATTCAGACATTTACATGAATTTCGAACACATGCATTTAAATTTAGGTGCATCTGTATGGTACAAATGGGCATTAGGGGTGGTGATCTAGATAATATTCTGTTATTGAAGGAATATGAATGGATAGTATGTCTACATGCTGATAAACCTCTGGGCCTAAATGGGTCAGTAAGTATAAAACCAGTGTTAGTTAAGCGACAAAGGGAGAATTTATGAGAATTGTTTGGTCTTATCATTTATTCTAATGTTCTTTATATTTTATTTTAATATGGATGATTTAAGTATATGTATATATTTTTTATATATGTATTTTATAAGTACAATAGAGTATTTAAGAAATTTAGGTATGATGTGCTTTTAAATAATTTGCATAATTAATTTGGGTCTTTATCTGAATGGCTGGCTTGTTCATGTGATTTTCAAATGTTCCTCTATTTAAATGTGGTTTGTATAAGTTGATTTTATGTGCTGATGAAGGGTGTAGACCCGAAAGCTTCATTAAAGCTGTTTGTTCGTGACTACTGTGTTTTTGGATATTTCTTGAAGGAAGACCATTTATACTTTGTTCAGTTTTAAATATTTCAGTAGATATAATCTCTTGCTAGGATTGCTTAAGCCATTGGTATTTAAAGATAATAAAGTTAAATCCACCTTAGGTTATTTAGACTATGTATTTTTTGTTTTATTGTGGCTATTAAACATTTTCCTCTGATAACTGTAAAGTATATGCTTGAGATTTTAAAGGAAATTATCAGTTTTATACTTTGAGTGTTTACCAATACAGTAATGTTTTGGTCAGGCATACTAAAAATGTTTTTGTGAAATAACAAATTTAAATTAATAAATGTTAACAAAACTAAGATCTGCACTAGCCATGGAATGAAAATCATTCATAATCTAATGGATAAACCTAAATCCATTAGATTATCACCCATACCTTGACAATCCAGAACTTCTGGGCTCCATAAATTGAATTATCATATGGAGAATATTTATAATAGGAATAAGCAATATTTATATTATTTTGAACAGATATGGTACTATTGTTGATTAGACAGAATTCTAATACAATATAAATGTCTACTTATTGTATAAGCAATTAATATTTACATTAACGATAGATGACAAGCAATTCAATCATAGTAAAGTAGGATGTATCACATATAAAACTTCAGTAAAAAATATAGCACACAGTTATTTAACATAGTCACCCTTACTGATGAAGTTTTTCAAAACTTATTACTTAATATAAATAGATGATAATAATATTTACACCTAATGTTTATAATGCAATGTATTTTACTGGATATATCAGAAGTTATATTTCATTGTTTGCCAGCATTTAAGTAATCACTTTGTTTGTTGCTAACTTACTTAAAGCATCACATTTGTTTTATGTAAACATTGATGAAAGTTAGTGCATTTTAATTATCAGTGCATCCCTTTTCCCCCCATTTCCTACACATAAGGATTTTCATATCTGTCATTTCTTATTATAAAATGAGTGAAACTATAGGTTAAAAACAACAAATTCACTTATTGTGATTAATGATTACAAGTTCCCTTTCCATATTCATAAATTGCCATTTTATGGCATATACTGAAAGTTTTTAGATTTAAATGGCAACATTCGATTTTGTATAATCAGCAAAGGTTAAACTGAGTGATTATTGTCAATTTAATACTATTTGTTCAGAATGTGATTGTTACATTCTGTGACATTCCTAGTTCAGGCTTCTATTGTTTCCCTTGGACAACTTTGACAGTTTGATGTCATGTATAAAACATTAGTTACCTTGGTAACAGCTTAAGTATTATGCATGGTCAAGATGTGTTACAAAGCCACAATTCAAGTTAAAGCAATTATATGACTTGTTATGAACATTTACTTATATCAGAAAATCATCATGCTTCCCCTTGATGTTCAATATAGTGTATGTCATTTATGACAAGTTAAAACAGTAGCATTATTATGCACAAGTCCATGTTATTAAATCCTGTCTTTAATATCTAAATTCATCAGACAGCTTCATCTTATATTTCAATTATATATTTTAGGTCTAGATTTCCTAAAATCATACATTACATAACTATTGTGTGTGTGTGTGTGTGTGTGTGTGTGTGTGTGTGTGTGTGTGTGTGTGTGTGTGTGTGTGTGTGTGTGTGTGTGAGTGTTTTGGCTGTTGCTTAGTTATTTGAGAGACCACAAGCTGTAATGTTTATTCTTATTATCAGCCCCTTCCAAGCATGTTTACACAGTCCATAGAATTTAAATTATGAGACCCTTCTAGTTTCTTATTTGTTATAAGTATATTTTCATCCTTACATACACACATATCAGTACTTCAAGCATGGGCAATAATGCTCATCCAGTTTTGCCAAAATACCATTCACTAATTCATGTGGTGTGTCCTGTTCCATTTTACCATGCAGTGGCCAATCTGCCAGTGATCCACTCAACACACCCTCCATTCCCACAGATATTTCCATGAAGGAAATCCAATGACTCTCCAGCACTTCCCAGCAATCCCAAACACCCCAAGAATCAGCTATCCCCATATGCCCAACACGTCCGAGCAAGCTCACCTCCCAGACCATTGTAAAAGGTACTGCACAAGACCAAGTGCTCTTAGTCTTTCACAATAACTCAGACTTCTACTGTTATATAAGTCCTTAATGTGTTTGGACCAAAATGCATTTTAAATATAAAATTACGCTTATTATTTTATTTATATATTTTTTTATCAAGAATCAACTTAATGAGCTAAACGAAGTGTTGGGAGATCATCAATATGTGTACATGTGGTTTAAAACAGCCCTTTTATTTTATATATATATATATATATATATATATATATAAATATATATATATATATATATATATATATATATATATATATTTGTTTTTAAACCAAAAATGTTATTGCTGAGAATCATCTTGGAGGCTCTTCAGAACCATTAAGCATTATCGTTACTCTGTCTCTGTTATGAAAGCAACCTGGGAGCATCTGTTTCTGTTAGTGTGTCTGTGTACTGCATACCAGAGGCAAACGATGCACCTGAAGTGAAGCTTCACTTCACTGCAACTTCAAGCCTAAATTCCCTCCCTTTCAGCGAGGCAGCAGCCAGGAAAAGAACAGAGAACAAACAAATCAAAAAAAAAAAAAAACTCCCAACAAGCCGCCACAAGAGACAACATATTCATCCAGTCCTCCCACCTCTCACTCAGAAGACGTACAGACAAACCATTCTCTGCCAAAATATCCCAAATCACAGTTCTATCCACCCCCTTCCTCTGGATCCAGGCGAAAACACAAAATGTCTCTTCCTAATTCACAAACATCAGTAAACCTTGCTCACAAGCCACAGCCCACAGCTTCCTGGAGACAAAAATGGCAACACAGCTGCATCCACGCACACCATATCAGGAATGATCAAACAGCACTCACAGCTGTGATACCTGCCATAATTAATATTAACTATATTTAGATAGAATAATGATGACATTTGTACTAAGAGCTTGCTACTATTATTTAACCAGGATATACATAACATTTCTAAAAAATCATACTTTAACTGAAGAAGGCATTAGTCTCCATGACAGCATTTTTTTTTCAAAACACTCCACTGTTACTGCTGTTATATATGATGTTAATTTGTTACATTTGAGTCTGAACTCTGATGAATGGTACCTTGTTGAATTAGTTAATTAATTACTTAAATTATTATAAGTAAAATCAATGCAAAATGAACAAGATAAGTATTCATTGGGTTCAAGTAGGGGAACAGAAACGTGTATGTTTGTATTATATGTTGCTTTGTTTGGCTTATATATAATGTAAATAGTAACCTATCATGACCTATCTTTGTTGTGAAGAATTATTGGACTCTTTAAACATTCTGAATAAATCATTACTGTTTCTCAGTTGTTTAAGAAACCCTTATTTTTTTTAAATAAAAGCAGATGACAAGTGATGTACCATATCAGTTGATACTTTGAAAGATGTAGCTGTAAGAGTTATTTTTTGGGACAGCTATCTTGGAATCAGTTTTTTGTTTCTTCTTTCTAGCATCAGTCCAAGGATTTGTTTCTCTTATTCTTTTAAGAGTAGGGGCCATCCATTCCATTTCTTCTGGGATAGACACTATGTTGTTGTTTTTGATGAATATAGTAGCTTCTTCTAAGTCATTAAAGGTTCTCATCTCATTGGCAACAAGCATTTTTATATTGGCTAGAAAGGCCAGCTGTGCTTTAATGTTGTTTTGTTTCAACAGTTTTATTATGGGCCAGACTTTTTTCCTTTGTTCTAGTATTCTGGAAGAATAATCATTGTCAAACCTTATCAGGCTTTGATTGTATTTTAAGGGTGATTTTCTCCAAGCAGATTTTAATATTAGTTCCTTGTCCAGCAATGAAAGAAATTGTATACCTATGGATCTAGGTGAAGTATTTGTTGAGTTAGAAGCAGGTTTCCTCAGTGCTCTATGTGTCCTATCAATTCCAAATGAAAGTCCCTCTTTCAAGTCTAAAAATTCAGGAATCCTAGTTGTTAAGAATGAAATAATGTCTTCCCCATCAGTATTTTTAGGCAGACCAAAGATCCTTATGTTATTTCTCCTTTCCCTGTTTTCTAAGTCATCTATTTTGTTAAGCAGACATGCATTCTGTTTAAGCAGAAATTCTTTTTGGAATTCTTCCACTTTGAGTCTCCCTTCAATGTAATTTAGAGAAGTCTCTATATGTGTTATTTTTGTATGGTGTTGCTATAATAGTTCCTTAAGAGTATCAGTCTGTTTTTGAGAATTTAATTTGAGGTTTTCTAAGTCATTTTTAAGCCATCCATCTTCAAAGATAGTTCCTGTAAGGTATATGTCATCAATTGCAATTCTTTTTTCAAAGCAGCATCTGGGTGAGAATTCCTTGAGTTGTTCATATTCAGTGACTCAATATATTTCCAAGTTACTTGACAGGAAAATGTTTTTGTATATCTCCACCAAAATTGATATTTATGTAGTTTAGTAGTTTATCTATCGATTTCAGACATTTTAAACTTGAAAATAATAAAATGTTCCTATATTATTGTAGTAGTTTATGGAGCTCTCAAAATTCACTGCTCTCAGTTGGCCATCTAGGCTCTGCCCTCGGAGTGACTGAAGTTTTGAATGTAATGATAAAATATAAACATGAAGCAGAGTGAGTAATAGTGAACATTATGCTATGTGTGAAGGCCGTGCCCTGTCCCAGCAATCAAGGAGCCTCAATCCTCCCCACTAACACCAGTCTCATATAAGAGGAAAGGATAACCAATACACACAGTAAAGTACAATTTCCTTTAAGTGCACACAGAGATCACAGTCAGTCTGGGGCTGGTTGCTCCCTTGCTCCCCAGGTCCCCAATAAGACTCCCCACTGGCACAGCTATAGGGTCCAGATCTAGGCCTAGCTGGCAAGCTAACATCCGGGACCCTCTCTTATCCACCAGTGCTTCGTGTCCCTGCCCAGCTAGCTGACACACCACACACACTTTGAGATAAGTATTTATACAACTTCACAGACACTCCTGGGAAAGGCTGACACAGATTCTCCAGCTGTGCCCCTTTACTCAGACTATATGGTAGTAATTACTGCCACCACCAGCTAATACTTATCAACTACTCAAAGGCCCTTAAAAGGGTGTCCAATTATTACTGTACAATATTATTATTCAATTGGTAATGTGAATAATCAGTCTAAGGCTTATTAGAGTGGCCTTATACAATAAACTCTATAAATAAGCAATGTACTTTAGAGCTTAACTTAACTCTACACAAACCAGCCACAGGTAAAAGGTTTTAAAATATTTATTAATAAAAAATTAAAACACAAGACAATACTACTACACCACAGCTCTATTCAAGAGTTCAGAGATCAGATAGAAACTTAAAACAGTACAGTAAGAATGTTCTGATATAATAGAAAAACACTGAAGTCTAATCTTTATAGTCTTAGCTATTTCTACAAGAAAATACACTTCTAAGATACTGCTTACATATAGAGAGCATAAGGCAGTTCTGAGAGTTGGATATCAAGATCAAAATGCTTACAGTCTCTCTCTGAACAATAGTTTTTAAACTCACTAACAAACATCTCTGCTGGGCCCTCCCAGATTACATCATTGGACACTTAGGTTTTCCCAGTATACACATTACATCACTTTGACACTTAGTCTGGAGTTCCCAGGCCAACAGGCCACACTATCCAGCAAGCTAACACCTGGTCAGGAAACTACAAAAATAAAAGACATTTCACATGTACTCTAGTAATGATTCCTTAAGTTAAAATAATAGAAAGAAAGTGTTCAGCAAGCCTCTTCGGTACCACTATTTAGATCAAAAGATATACAAGACATAATTTTGACTTCAAAGACAATTTGAAATGCTTGGCTTAGTTTTCCTTATAGCAGATGGCAATGTTGCTACAATCTTGAAGTTCACATTTTACAGTGTTTTCTTTCATTAAGAAACAAGGCTGTATTTTACATTTATATTTACAAATGCCAGAATTATGTATCAAGTTCTAATTGACTAGGCTGGCAGTGTGTGCCCATCTTCCCCCAATCTTCACACTATGTTTGAAACCAAATTGCAGAACCATATCCTCATGGATGTCATAATTACCTAGACAAAGAAAATCAGATCAGTTATTTCTGTCTTTTGCAGAAAAGAAATTGGGCAAGCCACTGTCTAGGTTTTCCCTAGCCAAATAGCTCACTAATTGCATTTCTTTCATTTACAATAAATTGAATTTACCCTTAACTAAGCAAGTGCATGCTTATTCTACAAGATCTATAGCAGCTTCCTCAGCATTTCATTCAAGAGCCTCCATGTGTGATATTTCTGCAGTAGCAGCATCTTGGGCTTCAATTCAAACCTTCATATCTCATTATAAGCTAGACTTAGTTTCTAGAAGTAGGGCATCATTTGGCTCAATAGTGCTCAGGAATATCCTGCCTTAAGGCCACCCTGGGATTATAGTAGCTGGGAACTCTGTCCCATCAGTCGAGGATGGAATAAAAATTGACAACATCAGATAAAGCAGTTATGTACTTGTCATAATGTTCCATCTGTTATCCAGTTTTCATTCCTCCTCGACTCCTCACTCACCAACCCTCATCCAGTGTTGTCTGAAGACAGAGTGGATAGAGCTAGTCTTGTGGTCTTTTCCTTGCCTTATAAGTCCAGACATAGCTTTGTGCTCCTTTAACTGCTATATTTCTGCTTAAACTTTTTTACACAAATCACTTAATAATAGAGAGAAAGTAAGAGAACAGACAATAAATGATCAGATACCATAAAAGCAACTATAAAGTCTAGCAGATACAGTCTTTCTAGTAAAGACATGCATAAGGGAAAGCATTTGGAAAACATAGCAGCTCAATAACAAAGAAAATGTATCATTATTTAATGAGAATTGTTTGCATGTATAACAAACTGCCTGAGAATATAATGGGCTCAAAAACAGGGAAAATTCTAGTTAATGTAATCCCAAGCAGGGATTTCAGAATGCAAGCTTTAGTAAACTAAGGTAACATATTTACTAAGCAGGGATATAGGCACAGTGGATAGGTCATGTGAGTCTTGCCTTTTCACCTGGACAATGCACATAGACAAAGTATACTCCCAGGAAGCAGTTCAAAGGATGGATTCAAAAGAAGAGAGCAGCATTGAAACAACACTTCTCAGGAAGATAAGTTTGTATATGGACCACAGTAGATTGTTTAGTAAACAAATGATAACTATAAAGAGAAAATGCAATTCAGTTCTGTCTCTTTATGCAGTAATTGCTGCTCATGTGGCAGGTGCAGGCAGTGCAAACTCACACACGTTAGAACACATTGCATTCCTCCCTTTTTACATTTCAGCCTGACAAAGAAAACAGTCAGCATGAACTGTTGGCTACTGTTTAATTATGTGTCACAGAATGCTTTTTCAAATGCATATACCATTGTGACAGAGCTGGCATTATTGCTTCTTAACCCGCATCCTTGAAATCCAGGCACAGTAATTTAAATTTAATTGTGCTTTAGTTTCTATGCTATAGTATTGTCCTGTTACTTAACATTACTGATTTACTGACAGTAAATAATTTCCAGTGCTCATTTCTAATAGCACTTGTAATTATCCTAATCACAAGTGTAATCTCTTCCTGTATAAATTTGTATTCAGATGGATCTCATCAGGAACGTAGGATACATTTAATGTGGTCCCACTGAGCACAGAACAGTAATATGGCCTTTCCTTCTGGGTGTCTTCCAAAGAGCATACCAACATTACCAGCATCTCCATCATACATTGGTATTATTTGCCTCTGATAATTAAACTGCCCCTTTTTAGTACAATAATTGTGTATCATGCCATAAAATGAGCTACTTAGCCAATCAGCAATCAAAACTAGTTGTGATAACATTTATTATAAGTGTTCTAAACAAGACCGGGTCATGGAAAAAAGTGCTGAAAAATAAAAAATAAAGCTGAAATAATTTTTCCATCCAGAGAAGGGCCTTATAAACCAAGCTATTCATCGAAGTCATCAGCCACAGTCACAGAATGTGAGTCTGAAATATACTATTTTATAGTTTAAAGTTTCATACTATAAATGAAAATAGCATATCCATGATCCACCAGTAAGTGATTTCCACCAGACTAAAACAAAAAGTGGAATCAGGAAAAAGAATGGTACAGAAAATCTTGTCACTTTTAAAATGGTCATATTAAATAAACCACAGTTTTTTTGAGATGTACTAAAAGCCTTACCTCTTCATCTCATATATGAAAGGCGGTTTTGATATAGAACTGACCTGTTGATTATTTCATTGTCCATTTTATACACACACACACACACACACACACACACACACACACACACACACACACACACACACACACACACACAGTTACTATTACAACTTATCAAGTTACAGCTCAGTGAGGAACTAACTCACTGAGCACACCTAGTTGGGATGGCAACTCTTTGAAAGTAATAAATGTGAACATTTTTGGTAGGAGTAAGTCCCCTACACCCTCTTCCATGTATAGGATGAACTCCCCACTCCTCTAACACTGCACACTTAGACATCACAAATACTTAGAAACCGCACTGATAGTGATTTCCTTTCAAGAACAGTGAATGGTGAAGTCAGCATCAGTGAGTTGAACTCATAAGACAGAACCTCATCTACTTTGCTCTCAATGAAGTGTACAGAAGCTGGCACCACTTATCATTAATACTTGCAGCTATTGCCCATAGGGTAGATAATAAAAAGATGAATACTTTTAGAAAGTAATTCTTTGATTGCAGTATCATTTAACTTTACCTCTATGAATAACTAATTAACACAAAAGAAACAAAATTTTAACAGATGCAAGACTCCACAAACTCTGTGATTATTTAAAGGGGTGCAGTCCAGTTGTACTACTTTTCAGTCAAGCAGTCACTAAAAATACCCAATGAGACCATCTCACACATCTGCCTGTTCTTTAACTTTCATATCAGGAATCCAATATTATTTAAATAAATTAAATCACTCAAAGTGTTCATATATGTGCTATCACATCATTAGAGTTGTGAAATTCATTATTTTTTATTTTTATTTTTTAATTAATTTCAATGTGCAAAACCACTTAAATATTATTATGAAGCTGTAGATTGAAACCAAAATTCCTCCGAAGACTAAACATACTTTATTTAATTTTAAAGCTAAAATACTGCATATTTCACCAATGTTTAATAAGGCTAAGAGAACTATTTTACATGAATGTATTGTTTTATTAGTAAATCATAAAGCTATGTAGCATACATCACAAAATACAGAAAATAATAAATAAATAAATAAATACACATTAGCCCAAAATAAGATAGCAATAAGAAGTAGTGGTGTGAGTATTATGTGATATTTACTAACTCCATATAGGTTAAATGTCAGTAAGTCATTTTGAAATGCAAAACTGTTTTTGTAATACTTATAGATTCTCTGTATATTGGTTATTCAAACTATTAAACAAGTAATATGTTTCTCTGATTGTAATGAAATACTTTAGATTTGTAAAAATGAATGCACAATCTTATCCAAAATCATATACATACTATTTAAACTGGTTTGGTTGTACCCCAAAATCACATGGTTTAAACTGTTCTATAATGCAAATATTTTAATATTAAGTTCATAGGTTGGTACTAGGCTAAGTTTTTATTCCCCATAGTTTTAAATTCATGATAGTGGAAAATGTGGTGAAGGATGCACAAGGGAGCATGGTTGATGAGCATTTAGACTGGCGGAATTAAAATGGCAGATTATTCTAAATGCAATTCACCACCCAGGGCTAAATGATACTTTGTCCCTGCTCCCTGTGCTTAAATTGAAACGATTGAACTTTAAATAAATTTTAAATAAGATTTATTGGTTGAAAAGGACATGTGATTTGTTGACTGTTGAACAGGAAGGTATTTAAATGTGTTGTGCTTTTTATCAAATGAGTTCTGATGAAGTTCCAGTGTGAATGAAAGTGCTAAACTCTGTGGAATATCTTACAATAAAAGACTATTCGAACTGTTGGAATATTGGATTATTTGTTACTGGTTGCTGACAAGATTCTCTGTTTGGTTTTGGTCGTTCCTTAAACTATTGTCGTGGGTTGTGTTCTATTTTTATGGTTGGTACTAGGCTAACGGCCCTAGGGCCTATACAAGCCTAGCCATAACAATTCCCTGGCTATTTCTTCCCACACTATTTACTTCCCTGGACCCCTGTCTAGCAGGGCAACTGACGTGATACCCGGGATAAATAAGCCTTGCAGGTCTTGAACCCAGGACCCTGTACACTATAGTCACAGCAGTTAACTAGTAAGCCATCACAGCTGTATAGTAATAATACCTATTTGGTAACCAGGTCTATTTTGAGGGGCGTGACTGCAAGAAATGTCTGATTAAGTGACATTCTTAGGGTCATACAATAGGCAAATGAGGGCTGAAGGAATCAAACCCTGCATCACAGGAACTACAGTTCATAGCCTTTTCCTTCTGAACAAGTTGCCAGGCTCAAAAGTCCCATTTGTATTGATTGTTTACTTAGACAACCACATATTCTGTCATCCTGATCACCCTGAGGCTTTTTTCTTTGGTCCACTATAAGTGCTCACATGCTTTTAGCTTATGACATACTTCCTCACTGCCAATTGCTCAAAAAAGGCAAGTTCTTTAATTCCCAGTAGCTTGATCCTACATAACTATTTAAACCTCTTAGAACTCAAATGTTTTAGGTTCATAGGTTCATACTAGGCTATCTGCCCTAGGGCATTTATAAGCCTAGCCAGAGTGTGTTTGGCTTTCGCCACCCATTTTAAATTAATTTTGCCATGCCCTTTTTTGAGGTTAGTATACTGTGCCTCTGTCTAACAGTGACACAGAAGTGATACCCAGGGTAAACCTATGATCCCCCATCCACTCATCAAGATTCCTCTTGAAGAGAGTCAATGAGGGACTCTGCCTAACCTGGACTGGGATTTTATTCCAGAGTGAAGGGAGCCTCTGGGTTATGAATCTGTCCCTCCAGCATGTCCTATTTATTTCAGTGCTGAGGTTCAAGTCTCTCGAGCGCATAGCTCGATGGGATTTGGATTTTCTGAGGTGCAGCATGTCCATTAATTCTGGGTTGGACATGACTTTATACATCAGGCACAGATCGCCTCTGAGCAGGTGGTATGCCACTGAGTAGAGCTGGAGTTTCTTTAACCGGGCAGCATATGGCATCTGTTTGAGCCCTTTGATCCTCTTGGTGATGTACTTTTGGGGTCTTTCCAGTTGCTGCAGGTGTCTGGTAAGGTACATCCCAAAGGGGGCATTGTACTCAATTATGGGTCTGATGAGGGATGAGTAAAGAGGCACGATGACCTCCCCTGATCTAGATGTGAATCCCTTCATGATTAGTCGGGCTATATAAAATGTTTTTCTAACCACTTTGGCCATGTGGTTGTCAAATGAGAGATTGCTATCAGCTTGGGTCCCCAGGTCCCTAATGACTTCTTCTGTACTTAATGGATTACCACCTATGTGGTAATTTGTGGGCACTTTGTTTTTGCCAAAGGGGATGACTATACACTTTTTGGTGTTTAGTTTGAGGCCATGGCTCTGGCACCAGTTGTCTGTTTCTATGAGGCCATTTTGGAGGATGCTTGTGTCGGCTGGAGAGTCGATTATAGCACCCAGTTTGCAGTCATCTGCGAACTTGGTCAGCCACAGTCCTTCCATGTTGGCCTGTACCTCAGAGAAATATATACCGAACAGGAGAGGTCCCAGGACTGAGACTTGTGGGATGCCACTTGTAACTGGTTTGGAGTCTGACATGGCTCCAGCAATTCTAACCATGTGGGTTCTGTCCTTGAGCCAGTTTGCAACCCATCTAGTGACATAGGGGTTTATATTTAAGCTGGTGAGCTTATCTATAATGCCCAAGTGGGGTATTGTATCGAAGGCTTTTGCAAGGTCCAGGTAGGCTGTGTGGACCACCTTCCCCTCGTCAATGGCCTTGGTGACTGTTTCAAAGAAATCGACCAGGTTTAAGAGGCAGGATCTGCCCTTAACAAAGCCAAACTGGGTAGGATCCAGTGTCTGTAGGTCCCCAATATCTTTCTTTATGAGGTCCATGATGATCCTTTCCATAGCTTTGCAGACCAAGCCAGTCAGGCTTATAGTTTCCAGGATCCATTGAGGCACCACCTTTGTGGAGAGGGACCACTGTTGCTGTACGCCACTCTTTGGGTACATAGCCTGTGGTAAGGCTGAGATTGAACAGTAGTTTTATGTTTGGGTTTAGCTCTTCTTGGAGTTCATGTAGGACGCAGCCCGGGACACCGTCTGGTCCCATTGATGCTGTGTTTTTTGCTTTGGAGAGGGCGGCTCTTAACTGAGCATCTGAGATGACGGGGGGCAGCACTCTGCTGGGATAGATATTTGCCCTTTTGGTGGGGAGGGGGGGAGAAGTTTGCGCTGAACCTGTCAGCTAGGATGTTGGCAATGTCTGTGGGTTCGGTGTATTTTTTGTCATTTTGGACTAATTCTGAGCATATCTGGGAATTCCCACCCAGGTTCCTAACATAACTAAAGAAAGCCTTGTGATTATCCTTAGTGTCCTGTGCAATTTTTCTCTCGAAGCTGGCCTTAGACGATTTTATGAGTGCCAGTAGTTTTTTGCTAATGCTGGTCAGAGATTCCTTCCCTTTTTGGGATTTTGCTCTATCATGTAGTAGCTTCCTCCTTCTATTGTATAGTTTGTTTATGGCTGGGGTCCACCAGACAGGACGTCTGCCTTTGGAGGATTGGGTCTTAGTTTTATTTGGGATTGCATGATCCATGCATTCCTGAAGGTGTTCATAGAATGCGTTTATAAAGGATTCTGCAGTCTGGTCCGTATTTTCCACAGGCCCGGGAGCTTTGAAGGATTCCACCTCGGTTTTGAGGAGTGTGAAATTTGCTTTAGAGAAGTTTTTCACTGTGGTTTTCTGGGCAGGGGGTGGAGTCGGGATGTGAATATCCAGTGAGATTAGTTTATGGTCTGATCTTACCAGTGAGGGATACACTTCTGGTCTGGAGCATAGAGTCCGCATGTTGGTGATGATCAGGTCCAGTATGTTTTCCCCTCTTGTGGGAGTGGTAACAAGTTGTTCCATAGCATTTGAGTTTATAAATTCTAGGAACCTTTGAGCTAGGGTGTTGGAGCTAGAGTAATGCTCCCAGTCTATGTTTGGGTAGTTGAAGTCGCCCAATATAATGGTGTTTGGAGAGACCTTCATATTTTCCAGTGTTCTCAGGAAGGCCGAGTGGGGCTCCTGGGTTTGGGAGGGTGGTCTGTAGCAGGCTATAAACTGGAAGGCAGTTTTACCCACTGTTAGTTGCACATGGATAGTCTCTGATGCTTCGTGCTGTGCCACCAACCTGGAGGTGTGGGTATCTTTGACTAATATTGATACTCCCCCCCCCTTTTGTGGTTCGGTCCAAGTTTTGGAGCCGAAAAGCATGGTATGAGGTATAACCTGGTAGTGCTGGGGTGCTCTCGGGAGCCTTGAACCAGGTTTCTGTTACTGCACAGATATCGATGTTCTCCATGCTAAGGAGAGTTTTGAGTGCATGCATCTTGAGGTTTAGACTTCTGGCGTTGAGTAGCATTACTCTTAGTTTCTTATCCCTTGTGATACCTATGGAGGTGGGTTTGTCTTTTGAGCCTTGCCTAAAAAAGGCACTATGGGGGTAGCAAGAGCCTTTGCCAATATCCGAAAGCCCAGGGGTGACAGGTGCAAGCCGTCCCTAGCGAAGCATCGTGGCCTGTCGAGCATGTCATCCCAGGCTGACAGGCATTGGATCCCCTTTGAATGACACCAGTATTTAAGCCAATTGTTGAAATTGATCATCTTGTCTTCATATTGTGGCATCATTCTTGGTGAGGGTAAGATGCTACTCAAGGTCAGTGTCATACCGGCCTGGGCCACATGCTTAGAGAACTCCTCTATGTCTCTTTTCATGTAGTCCAGGGAGGTACGTCTCAGGTCATTCACACTAGCATGGACAATGACTGAGTCATATTTGTACTTGCCTTGGAGTGACCTGAGTGCTTGTGTTATGTGGCGGATCCTAGCGCCTGACAGGCAGCTCACCGTGACCTTCTCCTTGTTCAGCCTGGTGAGCGGGACGTCAGTGTGCCTGATGATAGAGTCACCTATTACAAGTGTATCAGGTGTGTTGTTTAGCCTTAAGGGCTGTGACTGTTCAGCACACTGGCTTTGTGAGCTATTAATTGCACGTGTTTTGTTTTGGGGTAGCGGTTGCTTGGGTGTCTGCTTTGGAGGTCTCTGCTGCTTAGGCAGATTTTTATTTAGAGCCTCCAAGTATGTTTTTGTGTGCTTATGTGTTTGGTTTGCTGTCGTAGTAGGTCTATGTGAGACTGGAATTGTAGTGAGTGTGGTTTCCTTCTCCTCCTGACAGGTTTCGCCAGTACTGAGTTGAGAGAGCTTAGCCTCCAGTTTGGCTATATGGTTGCATCTCTCACATGTGTTGGAATTTGTTGGGAGGAGGAGAGGGTTGTCTGTGTACATGAGACAGTTGTAACATTGCCTCAAGATTCCCAGATTCACCAGCTGGACCGGAGAGGAGATTGACAACTGACCTTTGGACATGCTAGAATAGTATTGGGAATTCCTTTATAATTGAAAAAAAAAGGGCCAATGGGAAACAAGGTACTCAAGGGGAGTTTGTGAGGGTGTATATATCCCTGCCAGAACCCTAACTCTTACCCATTTCTTAACCTGACTCCTTGAACCCTAACCCTAAAAACTCAACTCCCATGACCTAAACCTAAAATTTATGATCACTCCTTAAACATAAAATTCCAACCCCTCTCACCTACCTGCACAGAAATTCCAAATTGCTCCCTAAACCTAAAACTACCCTCAAAACTGCCCTCCTTCTTCCTAACCCTAAAACTCCTTAACCAGAAAACACTCTTCCCAATTTCTAACCTTAAAACTCCCTTTTTCCTCCCTAACCCTAAAATCCACTTACCTTGCTAGAATTCAAATGTTTTCATGTATGGTGCAGCAATGGCTTGCCTGGATGCATATTTGAGTTCAAACACAAGAGGTAGCCTATACAAGCTGCAAGACACTTGAGCACTATTTTGAAACAGTGGTCTTTGAGTACATGGGAATCAAGTGCTTGTAGTGAAACCGTTTTTCTCATATGCTACCCCAAAATGTCTTTTCACACCTTTTCAGCTAAGCTCTGTTGGTTTTGGAACGAGATGTCTCTTGCATAAATGATCCTGTATTGCTGCTGTTTGTTGTACATTTGCACCAATGTACATTCTAAATGCACAGATATCATAGGTGCAGCTAGGTGAATCACTTCACATTTGCACCAATGTACATTGTTAATGCACAGATACCAGAGGTGTAGCTAGGTAAATCACTTCACATTTGCACCAATGTACATTGTAAATGCACAGATACCAGAGGTGTAGCTAGGTGAATCACTTCACATATGCATCAATGCACATTGTGAATGCACAGATACCAGAGGTGTAGCTAGGTGAATCACTTCACATTTGCACCAATGTACATTGTTAATGCACAGATACCAGAGGTGTAGCTAGGTGAATCACTTCACATTTGCACCAATGTACATTGTAAATGCAGATACCAAAGGTGTAACTAGGTGAATCACTTCATTATAGTAGCTGCCGTTTAGCCCAGACAGTGCATGCTTACATATCTCTGCATGTGTTAACTTCCTTGTGTGCTGAAGATGATAAAAAAACACATTTTTAAATATCTCCGTTTCATTAGTATGTCACAGAATAGTTGTAATTTTGAGAGAAGGAACTGTTTAAATATAGCAAAAACTGTGATGTGAAGCATAAACATAACAAAGTATGTAATAGCACAAAGCAATATACATATTGTATTTTCCTGAAAGCTCTATAATACAAGCACTTTTCAGTGGTTCAGGCTAAGATGACTCTCATTTTTCACTAAGAAATGCCTCACTTTATGTATAAGAAAAGATGCCATTCTACTTTTGTCTGGTTTACTGATCAGGTAAAAAAAAGGATAGCATATGTGACTAAGCAAAACATGAAAAGAATGTATTTCTATTCTGTAACGTTCATCCAATTTGTAAACATTTTTTCTATACATTGTGATATTTTTTTCATCTCTATTGATTTTGTAATTTCATCTCTATTGCATTTTATAATTTCATGCTCATGTGATTTGTATGTTTCTTACCCTGTTACGTTTTTATGGAGCTTTTTTCCCCAGGACTCCGCTGAAAATGGACACTTGCTGTCCAATTGAACTATCCTGGATAACAAATGTTAAATAAATAAAGACAAAATGAATACTGCACACGTATCTAAAAATTTGAGATATTCATAAGAGACCAGTACAAAGGTTAATACCTTGGTTTCCTATAAACAGCTGAAACTTCATCAGAATAAAAAGTTTATTCAAGTCACGTCTTAAATAGAAAAGACTGCACATCATGTCATACAATTAAGGCCCAATCAAACTTAAAAAAATCATTCTGACCTCCACTTCATTTGGAACCAACATAAATTCAGACAATTATGAAAACATCTCTGATTATGTATGTAATAATATAAAGCTTGCATGACATTGATAAATAATCAAAAGTAAATAAAATTTAAATAAATATATTCAAATCTAACCTCAAATCAAACCTGTTTTGTGATACATTGGAACTTGATAGAGCTTTAACTTATTCTCATTTGTGCTGCATTATCCAATTCATTAATTGCTAACCTGTGATATAACTAGTGAAATTCTATGTAGTTATACCTGGAATCTGATAGAAATTATCATATTTTGATAGAATTTAACATAATTTCATCTGTGCTGCTATACTCCTATTTCCTATTTAGAAAATATCTTGTACTTTTAATACTGTATGCTTGTATACCCTTGACTCTTGTCTGCCTGCTACATAACATTTTACTCAGTTACATAATTATTTGTTTTATCTCTCTCTCTCTTTCCTTTGCATGTTCCAGCTTGTGATACTGCCCATCCTGCTCTACCCTTCTGAATGCTCCCTACCGGAAGGCCACACTAAAGAAACCACAACCAAGGACATTCTTAAACCAATTTAAACTCCCATCTGCTCCCAGCAAGGAACTTTCTTTGAAAGTATGTGTTATTCCTAACCTTGTAAAGATTTCAGGTAGTAGATAATTACTAGTAGGTCGCAGCGTGTTTCCCTGCCAGGTTAGCCTGCAGCCAAAACTCCCCCATTCCACCCCTTTTCTTGTCTTTTGATCAACCCTGCCCTCCCTATGTATTTCTACACTTTTACTGTCTCACAATAAGCTCCCTCCCCCTAACTGGATATTGAGACTGTGTTGCTTCTATCTAACTGCCCACTAGGTGGCACTCCTCTACCTTCCTACTGTCCCTGCTTCTCCTGCCACTCACCTCCTCATCTTACCTACTTAGTTCCATTGCTCCTCTTCTACTGCCCTCTCCCCTACTATCTCTCTCAGGACTACCTTTCCACAGTTTTCTTCCACTCAGCAAATACCCATCTCTATCCCTCTCACAACCTACTACCTTCTCCTGTCATTCTTCTATATCCCTACCTACAACTGTACTTCTCTGTCAATCTCTCAACCTACTACACACCTCAACAAACTTACCTTCTGCTCTCTCTCTCTGCTGATTGTTTTCCCACTCTTTCTCCTTCACTTGGCTCTTCCCACTCCATTCACCCCACAGACTCACTCCGCTCCCCTACCCTACCCCCAATTCCCACCCACTCCCAGTGACCCTAACCTTATACTTGCTCGGCCACACCCCCAACATTCTCACCTCCAATCACATTTTCCTGCCTTGTTCACACCTACTGACTCTCCACTCCTGTACTACAGCCACACGCATCCCCTACCATCCTAATTACTACTAATTTCCAACCTTGCTAAGCTCAACAAACTTAATATGCCCTTCACTTTTAAACTACTTTACTCACTGCTACTCCTTAACATCCTTCTTTTATACTACACCCTTACTTCCTACGAGTATCTTACCCTTAGCAGATCTCCTAATATATCTAAACACACTACCACTGTCCTACCTCAATCTGAACAAACCTATATTAACCTCCTGTCTACCTACCCTTTCCTTACCCCTCACTATCACAGAATACTCCATAACAGTTATCACACAACAAAAAAGTTCTACCTAATACATTTTAAAAACTCAAAAGCACGTCCACTCACACAAACACTCCTACTCTTACACGGGGACATTCACCCCAACCCTGTCCCTGAAAATTCACTCCCTCGCTAACCAAACTACTAACCTCTTGAGTGCACCTTTCTCTTCTAACTCTCTTACAATAGCGCACCTAAACATTCGTAGCATTAACAACAAAATCACGCAACTCCATGCTTTAATTGACCTCTACGCATTTGATATCCTCTGTCTTACTGAAACCTGGCTTAAACCAGGTACCAAAGACAATGAAATTACCCCACCTGGATATAGCATTTTAAGGCAGGATCGTCTAAACAAAAAGGGTGGGGAGTTGCCTTACTCTATAAATCTGAACTGCAGGTGTCCTCAATCAACTCCCTGCCTCCCTCCCCTGCCAATGCTGAAATACTCTGCAGCAAATTCCAAATAAATAAAAGCAAAGCCATATATATAATATGTTCCTATATCCCCCCTGGCAGCAACTTAAATACACTTGAAAACATTCTTAGCTGGCTCTCCTGTAACTTTCCTCAGGAAACCATAATATTAGGAGACTTTAATATTGATTGGAACTCCTGCATAACACCAAAACCCACCTATCACCTCAACCTCTTTAATTTTCAACAAACCATAAACTCCCCAACCAGGATTCACAAAACTACCAATAAACAAGCCATCCTGGACTGGATATTAGTCAACAATAATCACCTCTTGTATAAAACTGGAACACTCCCAGACAATATCAGTGACCATCTCCTCACCTACATCACTAAACAAAAAAATAACAATCTCAAACAGGCTAGCTATCGTACTATATGTAACAAAAGAAACTTTAACCTTCCTACTTTCCGTAATGAACTCAAAGAGTTCAACTGGTCAGCTCTAAAACACCTCCCCCTAGATGAAGCAGTTACCCTTTTCAACAACACATTTCTCCAAATTCTTGACCGTCACGCCCCCCTCGCTTAATTAGAACAGGATCCAAAGCTGCCCCTTGGCTTTCTAAAGAAACCAAGCAAACTATGCTATTAAGAAACAAACTATGGTCAAAATGAAGAGCTACAAAAAACCCAACTGACCATCAAAACTTCAAACACCTTAGAAATACTACAAAAAAACTCACCTATCTTGATAAAAAAAAATATTACCTTCAATATCAACAAAACCAAAATCTTAACCCCAAAAAATTCTGGTCAGGAATCAATAAACTGCTTCATCCAGGAAATACCAAAACACCTACTCCAACTAACCTAGCTCAGACCCCTCCCAACATAATTGCCAATACATTCAGCAACTTCTTCTCTGAAACAGTCACCTCTCTAGCAAACACCATGGCTCCTCCCACTTCCCTTCAAAAGACCTCTCCTCAAATAAACACCCCCACTCTAAAATGTAGTACAGTCTCCACAACCTATATACGTAAATTACTCTCAAAACTTAAACCATGCACTCCATCAGCCGACCAACTACCAGCCAAATATCTGCAACTAGCAGCAGCAGAACTAGCATACCCAGTCTCCATCTTAATTAACAGAACAATAACCAAATCTACTATTCCTTCCCTCTGGAAGGTCTCCCACATCATTCCTCTGCATAAAGGAGGAAACACTAATGAACTTACTAATTTCCATCCCATAGCCCTTCTATCACCACTATCTAAAATTATGGAACGTTGTATACACCAACAACTTTTAAATCATCTCTTACATAATAGCCTACTTGCAGACTCCCAACATGGCTTTAGACCTTTCCATAGCACTTTCACTGCTCTTCTCTCCTTCACAGACAATATCAACAAAAATCGCAATAACAACCTTTTCTCCTCTGCTTTATTCTTTGACCTCTCTAAAGCCTTTGATATGGTGAACCATCAACTTCTGCTAGACACTTTGAAATCTCTCTCACTTGACTCTATGGCATTGCACTGGTTTGACTCTTACTTGAAAGATAGAAAACAAGCAGTGCTTTGGGCCAGCCATCTATCCTCTCAGCTCCCAGTCACTATCAGTGTCCCTCAAGGATCCATCCTAGGTCCCCTTCTTTTCTACATATTTATAACTAACCTATCTATTTCACTCCCAATATCCACATGTATTCAGTATGCAGATGATTCAACTCTCATCTGTTCTGCTGTATCTCCAGCTGAACTCCATTCTTCCACCCAAAAAGTCTTTACAACAGCAGAAAATTGTTCCAACATATATGTCTCCTCCTCAATCCCAAAAAAAAAACAAATTATTACTTTTCTCACCTACCCTTAAGTCTGCCCCCTTCTCCTTCTCTATTGTGTCTGACAATGGCACTATAATTACACCTGATTATTCCATTAAACTACTAGGCTTTACAATAGATAATCAACTAAATTTTGATTGCCACATTGACCTAACCATCAAAGCTGTTAATAAAAAGATAGGTGCCCTCTATAGACTCAAGCCCTTTCTTACACCAACTAGCAGGGTGTCTCTAGCCCAAACTCATCTCATCTCTACATTATTGTATGCCTCCCCATCCTTTATCAACCTTTCAAAATCTAACCTTCAGAAACTTGCCACAGTCTACCATAGCATTGCCAGATTTGCCACAGGTTCCCCATTTCGTACCCATCATTGTGTTAATCTCAAAAAAACTTGACTGGCTTGAACTTCAAAATCTTATTCTCCTCCATCAATTAGCTATCACCTATAAAATTCTCCATTACCCTAATAATACACCAATACTTAATAACCTTGTCACCCCTTACAGGAATCTTACTTCCCTCCGCTCAGCAAACAAACTGCTAGTCACCACTATCAAATCTCACAATCGAGCTGGTGACTCCTTGTTTACAAATATTGTTGGCTCATACAGGAATAAACTTCCCATAGAACTGACCTCCCAAGGCTCATCAAAACTTTTCAAGAAACAACTAAGGAACCATTTCAAATCTAACTGGCTATGCCCTTGCTCTAATCCTGGCTGACCTCAGCACCCAACTCTCTTTGCAGCTCTCTCCATTACTTTTCTACTTGTCTCTACTACTAGTATTCACTCCTCCTCTGTAGCTCACCTAGTATCCACTTAGATATTACTTTTCCTATAACGTCTCTTCTCTACTTGATACACTACTGCAACCTACTATCTCTCCTCTCACGTAAACCTACATGTTGCTCCCTGCTGTGCAAACCTATTTCTTAAAACTTGTGCCCTGGCACAAATGTTTTATCATAGCTGTTAATACTATTTATATTGTATAGACCTTTGTGTGTGTTACCACCTTCTCTCTTTTCAATATTACTACTCCTGATTTTGCTAATAATATGGGAATAGGAATCCACACAATATTTTAAGAATTTTACATTTCTGTAAAAATGCTTCTGTATTGTGACTATCCTACATTCAAATAGTTCTTTAGATCCTTATAATTTGTATCTTACAGTGATGTATTTTATGTAATGTACCAGTATATAGTGGAGCTTTTCTCCTCGGGCCTCTGCTGAAAATGGACATGTATCCAGCCAGACTAGCCCGGTCAACAAATGTAAAATAAATAAATAAATAAAATAAAATAAACAAATAACAAACTAAACATGCCAAAATGTGCAGTGCATCAAAGACCATAAAAAGCTAGTGATAAAAAGAGATAACATAATTAATCAATTCAATCACTATGTAACTTGCAAGGACGAGTTTAAATCTCAAAAGGCACGTGCTCAAAGCACTCCTCAGTATGGAGAACATCGACATCTGTGCAGTAACTGAAACCTGGTTCAAGACTCCAGAGAGCACCCCAGCACTACCGGGCTACAACTCCTACCACACGTTTTGGCCACAGAACATGGACCGAAACACAAAAGGAGGGGGTGTATCCATATTCATCAAGGATACCTACACCTCCAGGTTAGTGGCGCAGCATGATACCTCTGAGATCATCCATGTGCAACTAACATCAGGCAAATCCGCAATGCAAATTATGGCCTGCTACAGATCACCCTCCATGACCCAGGACCACCACTCCACCTTTCTGGAGACACTGGAAAACATGAAGGTCCTACCAAACACTCTGATATTGGGCAATTTCAATTACCCTACCATTCACTGGGAAAACTACTCGAGTACAAATTCCCAGGCCCAGCACTTCCTGGAATTCATCAACTCAAACACCCTGGATCAGCTGGTAAACTCCCCTACCAGAGGTGAAAACATATTGGACCTGGTCATCACCAACATGGGCGACAGGTGTTCCACACCGGAGGTCAACCCGTCACTGGTTAGCTCAGACCATAAACTAATCACTCTGGATGTCCACACCCCACCACCACCACCCCCAACTAAGGAGACCACAGTAAAAAACTTTTCTAAAGCAAACTTCACCTTACTTAAGACAGAGGTGCTAAGTTTCGCAGCCACCACGCTAAAGGATAATGCTGCACAAGATGCAGAAACCTTTACAAATGCACTCTATGAGCACCCACAAGGATGCATGGATCGTGCCAGCCCTAGCAAATCCAAGACGCACTCCTCTAAGAGAAGGAAACCAGTTTGGTGGACCCCTGCAATAAATAGGCTATACAATAGAAGGAGGAAACTAGTTCAGAAAAAAAGCAAATCCCAAGAAGGAAAGACATCCCTGATCAGTATCAGTAAGAAACTGAGGTCCCTCATGAAATCACCCAAGGCTAACTTCGAAAGAAAAATAGCCAAGGATTCAAAAGATAACCACAAAGCCTTCTTTAGCTATGTTAAGAATCTAAGTGGCAACTCGCAGATATGCACTGAAATAGTGCAAAATAGCACAAAATATACTGAACCTACTGATATTGCCAACATCCTGACAGACAGATTCAGTGCAAACTTCACCCCCCTCTCACCTCCAAAAGGGCCCACAACAATACCGGAAAAGTGTAGTGTCCCAAAAATCACAGACGCACAGGTGAAAACAGCCCTTTCAAAAGCCAAAAACACAGCGTCAATGGGACCAGATGGTGTCCCAGGCTGCGTCTTGCATGAACTACAGAATGAACTAACCCCCCACCTAAACACGCTGTTCAACCTTAGCCTCTCCACAGGCTATGTGCCCATAGAATGGCACACAGCAACGGTTATTCCTCTCCACAAAGGAGGGGCCACAACTGACCCTGGTAACTATTGACCCATAAGCCTGACTAGCCTGGTCTTCAAGGCTATGGAGCTCATCATCATGGAACTCATTAACAAAGACATTGGGAAACTCCAAACCATTGACCCAACCCAGTTTGACTTTGTTAAGGGCAGATCATGCCTACTAAACCTGGTTAACTTCTTCAAGACAGTCACCAAGGCCATAAACCGAGGGAAAGGTGGTTCATACAGCTTACCTTGACCTTGCAAAGGCTTTCGACACCATTCCCCACTCGGGTATTACAGAAAAACTCACCAGCCTGAACATAAACCCCTATATCATGAGATGGGTTGCCAACTGGCTTACAGACAGAACTCACATGGTAAGAATAGCGGGCTCCAGGTCTGACTCTATACCTATTGTTCGGCATATACTTCTCAGAAGTACAGGCAAACACAGGAGTACTATGGCTAACCAAGTTCACCAATGACTGCAAACTGGGAGCCATAATTGACTCTCCGGCTGACACGGACATCCTCCAAAAAGGCCTTACTGAGACGGACACCTGGTGTCAAAGTCATGGCCTCAAGTTAAATGCCAAAAAATGCATAGTCATCCCGTTTGGGAAAAACAAAACACCCACAAATTACCACATAGGTGGCAGCCCCCTTAATACAGAAGAGGTAATAAAAGATCTGGGGACCTAGGTAGATAGTAATTTCTCCTTTGACAATCATATTGCCAAAGTAGTTAGGAAAGCCTTCTATGTGGCCCATCTAATTATCAAAGGGTTCACATTTAGAAATAGAGAAGTTATAGTGCCCCTCTACTCGTTACTCATTAAACCCATCATAGAGTACAATGCCCCATTTGGGATCTACCTCACAAGACACTTCCAACAGCTGTAAAAATCACAAAAGTACCTCACCAAGAAGATTACTGGTCTCAAACATATGTCCTATGCAGCCCAACTGAAAAAACTCCGGCTGTACTCAGTGGCATATCGCTTACTCAGAGGTGATCTCTGCCTGACTTATAAAGCCATGTCCAACAAAGAATTGATGGACATGCTCCACCTAAAGAAATCCAAGTCACTGCGAGCCACGTGCTCTAGTGAGCTAAACCTCACCACAACAATAAATAGAACATGCTGGAGGGATAGATTCCTGTCACAGAGACTCCCCATGCTTTGGAACAAAATTCCAAATTACATCAGGCAGAGCCCCTCACCAACACTCTTCAAGAGAAACCTTGATGAGTGGATGGATAACAGAAAATACACCCCTGGGATCACTTCATTGGCTCTGCTTGATAGAGGATCAGTTAGTTAATCAATGGGGCGGTGAAAGCCGACACACTCTGGCTAGGCTTATAAATACCCTCAGACATATAGCCTAGTACCTACCTATGAACCTATGAACAAGAAAAAGAGATAGGAAAGGCCTTATTCATTAAAACTCTGCCTTAAAATACATCTGATGATGATTATTTAGACCAGGGGAATGGCACTGTGGAGCAATGGATAGCATTGCCATCTCATGACAAGGAGTTGCCCATTTTGGTGACTATTTGGGGTGCCTTTCGCATGGAGTGTGCATGTCCACTTTATGTTTGCTTGAGTTTTGTTCAGGTGCTCCAGTTTCCTCCTACATTCCAAACTCCTATAGAAGGTAGATTGGTGACCTCTAAATTGTCTGTGGGTGAGTGTATGTGCATGTGTGATAATACAGAAGAAAAGCCTGGCAACCTACTTCTGCTTCCTCCCTTGCCTAGTAACCTCTGTGGATGGCAATGCCTGTTCACAGGGAAGGTATTGGAGCTGGCTGTGATTTGCAAGCATGGATGGATGGACATAAATGGGGGAGTGCCTTTTATCCAGTGTGAACTGCCAGTTTAATTCTCTAACCTCAAGGGTGTTATCCAATGGAAATCATCTCAGTTGGTCAAATCTAGTTTCCAAGAATGCAAAGTCACTGAAAATAACCATTCAAAACAACATATGGTGACCTCCAGGGCAAGTCTCCGGCTCATCCCCAAACTTATATACACATACTTTGTGACATCACACAACAGTGGAGAAAACAGAAAACTCCATTGTTGCTGCAAATTGTTTTGGCACTTTTACTTTAGTCAATGTGCACCTGTAGAAATGTGTCAATAGAATGGCATACTGCAATCCAACTCTCTCCATGGAGTTTAATCTAACATGGCCAAAAATTTAAAACACAATTTTTAAAAATGAGGAACATCTAGTATTATGTTTAGAAAGTGCATTGTTCTAATTTTTTGTATATATGGCATACAGATTTTTGTAAATTTGCTGCGCCAGCTTCCTTGTAATTTTACATATATAAAAGCTGTCGCAGTTGAGATATGCCACAATCATAATCTTGCCTTGTACCAACTGTTCTTTTCATGTGACCGAGGTTGAATATGCATCCATTGTTTTTTTTTAAAACACAGTTTTATTAATTCATATCAAAACAAGAAAAATATACAACCTTTGAGACAAATATGATGCAATGATCCCGCAGGGAAAATACAGATGGTTCCAAATACAACTAATATACAAACGTGCCAATACTTCTCAAGTATAAGTAGAAACATGTCAATAAACTAGATATACTACAATTCACCTTGAAGTCTTCATATATTCCTATTGAAGGGATTTAGGGGAATGAAGAAGGTATTTGGTATAGAGAGATTGCTAATTATTTGATAAGAGTAGAAAGATAAAGTCACATAGTTTCTGATAGTATACCCGCTTGCGAGGATTAATTATTAACAGCTTATGGGATCTAATGTACTGGATAGCTAGCACCTTAAAATCTTTCCACCTAAGTTTAGTACGATCCAGCCAGTGTTTAGTGATATAAAATTTAATCAGAAGACAGATAATGATTAGGGCATGTAGTTTGATTTTGGGCATGTGGATATTTGTAATATGCAGTAGCGCCATTTCCCAGGAAAGTGTAGATTTATGGTATCCCATTTTCTCTAAGCAGACTTTAAGTGAACACCAGATGTTGTGTGCGTATTTACAAAACCACAGTATATGTATAATGTCTGCAAGTGGGTACGAGCAGCAGGAGCATGTAGTGGAATGATTAGGATCAAATTTGTTTAAGTGAACTGGGGTGAGGTATAAGTTGTTTACAATCATGAATTGTGTGTAGAGAAGCTTTTTATATGGCGAGAACATAAGAGTGTGTTTAATGGCCTGATGTTTCTGATTCATCATGAGGTTGATCCCCTGACAGTCCCAGTATTCCGCAAATATGATTTTTCCTTGATTGGAAAAGTTGGAGAAAGATCTGTAGGCTATTGAGATCATGTTTTTCTTGTAGGTTAAGTTTTGGAGTAGAGAGTCTACCTGCTTCTGTTCCTCTTCTGTACTCGGGAAGTTGTGAATTATGGATAGGGTAAGTTCTCTAAGTTGTCTCAAAATAGTGACATATTTTTTGGATAAACCCAAAGCCATTCGTAGATCTGTTAAGGATAAGAGGTTATATTTATGCATATCCCATAAGGTAAAGTCTTTAATTAATGGGAGATCATTCAGTTTGATAATTTTATTGTTCAAAGTTATGTTAGGATTAAGATGGAAAGGCTGAAACAGGAGGAGGGCATTTTCTAGTTTGATGTTTTGGAATAAATCTTGGAAAGTTTTTATTAATCCCTTAAGGGTGGAGTGTAGTTTTAATTTTTTAAGGTTGTATTTATTTACAAAGGGTAATGCTTTAGGGTTGAGATTATTGACTAAGGTATAGTTATACCATAATTTAACCCATAGTGGAGACCAATTAGTAGAGTTTGGTTGATAGTTTGCAATTGTGTAAATTCTGTTTGCTTGAATGATTTTATAATATAGAAGTAGGTTGGGCATCGCTAGTCCCCCCAACTTTTTCGGTAAAGTGAGCCTTTGATATGAAATTCTAACCGATTTAGGATGCCATATAAATTTTGCGAAAGCTTTATGAATTTTGTCAAAGAGCGAGATTGGGGAGGAAGAGAGCGAGGAGTTTAGTAGGTAGAGAAGTTTGGGAAAAACATTCATTTTGATGATAGAGGTTTTAGCAAGCATAGGGTGATTCAGTTTTTGCCATCTTGAGATATCCTGGGAAATGGAGAGCCATATTTTGGATATATTAGATTGTAGAATAGACATAGAGGTGTGGTCATAGTGAACTCCTAAATATTTAAGGGAGTACTCTGCACGAGAGGACACATCTGGGAATAGATAATTTTTATGTGAAAGGGGGTTAATCGGGAAAATAAAGGATTTATTTTTATTTATTTGATACCCTGCTATATCAGCAAAGGTATTCAAGGATCTTTCTAGTTTTCCCATGTCAATCAATGGGTGTTCAAAGTAAAGGTTCAAGTCATCCGCAAAGGCAGTTAGGCTAACCTTGGTGTTAAAGAGTTTAGGGATTGAATGGTGTGTTTGCTGAGTTAAAAGCAAAAAAAGAGGTTCAAGATATAGGTTAAATAATAGAGGCGAAAGAGGACATCCCTGTCTGGTGCCATTTGCAATTTTTATCGGTTGTGAGTATTGTCCATTAATGTATAATCTCATGTACGAACTGTGATATAATATTTTAATAGTACTGATGAACTCAGAGGGGATATTAAAAGAAGATAATACCAAGAACAGAAAGTCCCAATTAACCCCATCAAAGGCTTTACTAGCGTCTATCACCCATGCATAAATAGGATTTCTTTCCCTTTTAGTAATGTTTATCATAGACTCTAAAGTTAGGGAATTATCCCAGGTATGTCTGTTGGGAGTGAATCCTGACTGTTCTGAAGAAATTAGGATGTGCATCATCTTTTTAAGTCTATTGGCCAGGATAGCTGTAATAATTTTTATATCTACATTCATAATAGAGATTGGTCTATAGTTATTTAAATTAGAGGTATCTAGGGTGTTTTTAGGAATTAAGATAGTTTTGGAGTGATTAATATATTTGTCACAGATTCCACTTAGTGTAATATGCTCATAAAGTTGGAGCAGAATGGGAGCCAATTTAGTTTTGAAGGATTTATAAAACTCGGAGGTAAACCCGTCAGGGCCAGGAGCTTTCCCTAGTTTAAGATTATCAATAGCTTTGTGGATCTCTGAAGTCTTAATTGGGGCTGTGAGGACAATTTCCTGGGAATTGGATAATTTTGGGAAAGAGAGGTTGGATAAAAATTTCCTCATCTCATTCTGAGAGGGTAATGTGTTGTTGGATGCGTACATGTCGCTGAAAATTTGATGGAATAGTTGAATGATTTGTGCGTTCGATTTATAAAGAGTATTACAATGTTTTATCAGTGTAATTCTAGGGGTTCTGGGTGAACAGCTTATCAGTCTAGCAAGAGCCTTGGATGGTGTTTGTAAGGATTCAGAATATTTAGCGATATATCTAAGTTCTAGAAGAGAAAAGTTGGATTGTTGGAGTTCCAGCAGGTCTTTTTGTTTGTTAAATAATTGTTTTTCTACCTCTGGGGAGAACCTTTCTAGGAGCTTATCATCCAAGGTCTTGATTTCTGATCTTAGTTCATCTTCCCGAACTTTGTTGAGTTTTTTAAGATATGTAGCTTTCTTAATGAATATTCCCCTCATTGCAGCTTTACATGCAGCCCACCTGATATCAAAAGGAATGTCCATACCTCAAGAGGGGGAGAAAAGTTCTTTAAGAGTAGAGGTGATTTCCTCATTTATTGATTGTTCTTTAAGTAAATTACTGTTTAGTGCCCAATTATAATTTTTGTATGTTGGGGATGGGTTAGTAGTAAGATCTATCTCCAGTATTATTTTTGAATGGTCAGATAAGAATCTAGGATCAGTTCGGAATTTGGTTCGCTCATTAGTTAGAGTATTTGACATTAAAAAGAAGTCTATGCATGACCAAGAATGATGACATTTTGAGTAGTAAGTAAAGCTATTATTATTCCCAGAGTCACATTCAAATGAGATAGGATCAATCAAATCAAAATCCATGATCAATTCTCTTAAGACTAGGGAATCCTGAAGGTTCAGGGTTGTCGGTTTACCTGATCTGTCTATATTGGGGTCATTGACCATATTCCAATCGCCCCCCCATAATAAACATATGGTTTGGGAATTTAAGAAGAAGGTTGTAAACCTTCATAATAAAATCTTGTTGACCCGAACATGGGCCATATACATTAAGAAATAGGACAGGTTTGTTTAATTCATGGGTTAAACATGTGAAGTAGCACCATCTACCCTCTTGGTCCATCCCTCGGTCAATAATCGTAGGTTTAAAAGACTTGTTAATGATGATAGCGACTCCTCTAGAGTTATTAGAGTTACCCGAAGTAATAATTTCTTTTACCCATTTTCTATTATTCTCCTTCCCCCATTCATCATTTCTCATATGAGTTTCCTGTATAAAGCACAGATCAGCCTGGGATTTATAAAGCAAATGTAAGACCAGATTCCTTTTATTTTTTATTTGAAGCCCCCTAACATTCCAGGACATAATATTCCAACGATTAACCATAATCCATTGTTAATAAATCTACAATAATGGTAGAATCCACTAGGATAGGTATCTTTAGGCTTACAGGAAGGGAATGCCATCATCAGCTTATATGTTCTTTCTAAAGAAAACTTTTATGCCCCTCTTATTAATGAACTTTGGGCATTCCATATGACATTTACAAGTCACTTTTACAAAGACAAATTCTGTAGTTACTACAGACTTTCTATGTAAAACTGGCAGGATTAATGCTTAAATTAACACAGTAAAATTAACAGTAAAAATAACACAATAAGTACAGATAAATAGGTTCATGGGTTCATACTAGGCTAATGACCACCAAGGTCTTTACAAGCCTAGCCGTACAACCAAACCCAGTTTTGTCCCAGAGTTCCTTGGAAGCCTTTATGGTGGGGTATGTTAATAAAGACATAGCTAAGGGTTATGTGTGTGGGGGTATGTTAGCTGGGGATTCATTTACTTACTGTTGACCTCATCATTTGCAATTTTCCATCCAGTGATCAAGGTTTATTTTGAACAGGGTCAACAATGAACTCAGTTTCATGTTGATGGACAGCTTATTCCATAGTGCAGAGATTCTTTGAGACACATATTAGTCCCTTCAGAAGGTTCTGTTTATGCTGCAGACAAAGTTCAGATCCTTGGATATAGCATTATTGGTGTTGTTTGTCTTGCAGATGTGGAAGAGATCCATCAGAGCTGGATAAGAGGATGTCTTATATATTGGGCATAGATCACCTCTCACTAATCTTTAGGAGACTGAGTACAGAGATAGGACCGTAAGGCAATCTGTGTAGAACACAGTATTCATACCCTGGATTCTCTTGCTGAGGAACCTTTGAGGGCAGTACAACTGCTGTAAGTGTCTGGCTAAGTACATGCCAAAGGGGGTATGACGGGTCTGATAAGGGCTGAGTAGAGTGGTACTATTACTTTCTTGGATACCCTTGCTTATGAGTTGGGTGACGTAGAAGGATTTTCTTACTATCTTGGCAATGTGTTGTTTGAATGCCAGATTACTGTCTAGATATGTTTCCAGATCCCTATCTAGTGGGGGTCACATCTTAGGGATGTTTTATCAATGAAGTAATTAGCTTGGGTGGATGCTTTCCTTAAGGGCACTATAATACATTTCTTCATGCACCAGTCATTTGTTTCTGTTAGACCCTCTTGCAGAATGTTGGTGCCATATTAATGATCTAGATGTTAATATAAGAACATGGTTTACTTGTCTGCAGCAATAACTTTTCCGCTGTTTATGCTGACAAATTTTCTATTGTAACATTTGTAAATAAATGGGTTAACCAAGCTGTCTACTTTTTCTAACAACAGTGGACTTGATTCCAAAAGTCTTGCTATTAGTGTAAGTGACCACTTACACCGAAAGCAGGTCTTTTTGGAATCTGAACCCCAGTGTAAGCCTGGTTATAGATAGGCCTTATACAGAAGCAAGTCACTTACACTCAGGGCAAGTCTTTCAGAATCTTACACTGAGAACAACTGTTTTGGAAACTGGCCCAAGTAGTCAGCAGAATTCATCACGTACAGCCCTAGAAATTGCATTTTTATAGCATTTTTCAAGTGTTTAAGACAGCTGCTGGAACTGTACACATTGAGCAAAGTGGATTTCCAGATGATCTTGGACCTTATCTGTCAAACTTTTAGAGCAAAGGATCTGGACAAAGCCACAAATACTTGCGGGGGGGGGGGGGTCAAAGGACCAAAAATAGTGACTCTTTTTAAATATTGCTCTTACAAACTTAGAAAGTTGATAGAATAACAGGTTTTGCATTAATATGAAGTTTTCTGAAGGATATGAAGTCTGAACCTCAAATGTTTGCATTATTTTCTGACTTCAGTTCTAAATGATTTGTCACTGATTTTCAAGAAAACCACAATTTTATGAGAAGCAGACCAAAAATGTATGGCAAAAATTTGAACATTCTGTGAAAATCTGGACAGCTGAGAGGTATGTCCTGGAGTGAAAGCAGTCATTCATTCTGTCTAAAGCAAAATCAGCATCTTAAAAATGAATGGAATCAAGTACAGCAAAAGTTAAAAAACTTTTTTTTAGACGGATAAAAATATATATATATCGGTCTACTAATAATGAGAAAATTACCCAAATATCAATATTCACAATGTCGACCACAAAAGATTGACTTTGCAAATGTCAACATGCTGCTTCACATGTCAAGAAAAAAACTTGGTGCACACAAAATAAAAGTTTAAAAATAGCATACAACATCATTTTTTTGTAGGAGGGAAAAGACCCCCTGCACCCTTACGTGGGGATGCACTCCTGCTAATTTCATATATATATATATATATATATATATATATATCTATATATCTATATATATATATATATATATATATATATATATATATATATATATATATATATATATATATATATATATATATAGATAGATAGATCTATATCTATATATACATCTATATATATATATATATATATATATATATATATATATATATATATATATGGGTCCACGACAGAAGAACGAAACGCCGGATCACCGACAACCACATCGCTGAGACAACATCACTGACAGCAGACATCCCAGACAACGATGAGTAGTGCAGAATGGGAGTTAGTCCCATTCCTTCACTGTAGTGCGATCTCGATGTTGGCAAATTTAAGTAGGGGGGGTGTGGGGGGTGCAGTGGGGCTTGCCCCCTACTATCCACATTTTAATGTGTTTTTTTGCGTGTATTACAGGAACGGAAATGTGTTCCATTCCGTAATACCTTGACTTACCGTTGTCGGGGATGTCTGCTGTCAGCGATGTCATCTCAGCTATGTAGTCGTCGGTGATCCAGCGTTTCATTCTTCTGTCGTGGACCCATATATATATATATATATATATATATATATATATATATATATATATATATATAAATATATGGCTGGAGAAAAAAGAAGTAAAAAACTGCAGAAATAAGAATCTGAGTGGTATCCAAAGAAGAGCACACTGAACTGGTATATTATCCATACACTGGTTCAGCATGTTCTTCTTTGGATACCACTTGGATTCTGATTTCTGCAAAAAAAAAATATATATATATATATATATACATATATATATATATATATATATATATATATACACACACACACACACATATATATAAATATATATATATATATATATATATATATATATATATATATATATATATATATATATATATATATATGTGTATTTAACACTAACTCCAAGGTCATACAATGTCAGGGAAAGGGCATATTCCCCATCCCTGACAACTGCATGATCTTGCACATCTGTCGATTATCAGGGTAGCTGACTAAATTTCATCGCCTACACGATTTTCAGTTCCCATACACACACACACACACACACACACACACATATGTATATGTATGTGTATATATATAAACATACATACATACATATGTATTATCTTCAGAAAACCAAACAGCCGTATAATTGAACCTTAATTCACCAAGACAAAAACAGTGAAACTTTTTTTTTTTGCCAAATGGCAAATTTTTCCAATGGTAAGTAAACACTATGCCAACATTACAACAAAACACATTGCATTATGTCAAAACCACCCAGGTGGGGGGGGCTGCAGCCCTCCACAACCCCCAACTAAATATACCAACTCTGAGATCACATTACAGTTGGGAAAAGGGCAAAGTTCATCATGTTGGCCAAATGTTTACTTACTGTTAGAAAAATTTGCTGTTCGCAAAAAAAAAAAAAAAGTTTCACGGTTTTTGTCTCAGCGAAGTAAGGTTCGATTATATGGATGTTCGGTCCTCTGAAGGGAATCCATATAAATATATATATTTATATATAAAATGACTGAAAAGTTCCAGACATATATTAACATGACTGTTTTGTACAAAAAGGAATTCTGTCATTGCACTATGAAAGCAGCCCCCATTACTACTTCTTTAGGTTGTTTGAAATTTTCATAATCTAACACAGCTATTATGGGCATTCAAGGCATGTTATGTTTGTAATATAACAGCCAAGGAAAATGTTGATGAAATTCATGCAACTGATTGTTTGGAAGCCTGACAAAGATCTGTAACAAGTGTAACTCACAGTATATTAGTTAAAAGTGATTATATGGAAACCTAGTGCTACAGTAAATACTCCATGCAGAAGACACCACTCTTCAACAGATGCAAACAGCTGGCTTCCAGCTTGTTGAAATGTTGTAAATCTACCAATGTCTGAACACCGTACTGTCGTCATGCATCTGCATACTACACTTACTGCTTGGTAAGCTGCTGAGTAAGGTGTGAGCATATACCCATAATAAAACAAAGGTAGAGTTTTATTTTTTAACTGAAACGGAAGTGAGCTTTTTGTAAAACAAAAGTGCATGTGAGTGTGTGTGTGTGTGTGTGTGTGTGTGTGTGTGTGTGTGTGTGTGTGTGTGTGTGTGTGTTGTGTGTGTGTATAACTGTCACAAATAAAAATATTAACCAGTTTTTTAATATCCGTCTGTTGATAAATGTGAATTCCTTTTAGGGGATTGAGTTTAATGACCAGAAATTTTAAAGAAACTGAAATGAATGGCTGTTGGGAAAAACATTTATTTTTCTGTCAAGGCTATTAATTGCTAGGGAGAAATAACTGGACAGGTCTAACAAGATATTTCACAGAAGGCTGAGTGTGCTGCAGGTCTCAACTCCCTGTAGCTTTCTCAATATGGAAGCCGGACTGGCATTAACATCATGGGATGTGATGCTTTACGCCTGGCTGTACAGTTACTGAGGTCAATACCAACTGTATTCAAATACAGATTTAAGCAGAAATAAAGCTAATGAGAAAAAGTTGTATTATTGTTAGTTGTTGTTGTTGTGACTTTCGGCTTTTCCCGGTTAGGGGTTGCCACAGCAGAACTCCGGTCCGCTAATGATTGGCAGTTGATTTTTACGTACCGAGTTGCCAGCCCTGACGCACAACCTTCAGCAAAGGTACACCCATTCACATATATCGCCACGCAGAAGAACATAAAAATTGAAGGTATAGTATAATTAGAATTACAAAAAATGCATGCATTATCGTGCTATGTTCTTCCATTTGTCTGTCAGATTTCTGTTATTTTGTTAGGACTGATTCTTTAAGTCCTTGTATGAAATGTGGGACTTCTGCTCTATCCTCTCTCATATAAACGTTATTTTCTGGCACCACTGAGTTAACAAGTCAGTGTACACACTGACCACATGCTTGAGAACAAATTACTATGTTATTCTGAAATAAAACAAAAATTGTCTGGGTTTTGCCTGTTTGCATCATTGCTGATCTGAAGCAGTTTTACCAGTTACTTAACAGTGATAGAACTTGCTTCATAGTCTGTTTGGTAACTGAACAGGAAAAGTGATCCCATTTTCCCTTCTAGCCAAAACCTAGAGCAAACATCACAAGGGAACAGTGCAGCATTATATAAGTACCATTAATACCATCTGGTAGCACTTATTCCAGGTAAATGGGCATGCAGATATACCACCAAAAACAAAGAGCCAGGAATATAATATGAAATATTCCAAAATGCTATAATCAGATAACCAGCTTGGCTGGTAAAACAGAAATGCCAAAATCAAGTCAGCTTCATAGTAAATAATGATGGAGTGCTGGTTACAGTCTACATATTCCATTAGCATACTGGGAACTGGAGGATCTGGCCCTGAAAGGGGGAGGAATGAAGAGGTATTGCCTGTTCACTTCTCTGTGGGAAGGTAAGAGATGTGGTTCTGAACACATCTCATATTTCACATTAATAAATCTCCACAAGAGACTTGGAACTTAATGAGAAGGTGACAGCTTACAAGAGGTGGGTCAGGGCTGGGGTGACACAGGTGTTGTATCACCTAGATGAGTAAGAGACATCCATATACACACACACACACACACACACACACACATATATATATATATATATATATATATATATATATATATATATATATATATATATATATAGTGGATATAAAAAGTGTACACACCCCTGTTAAAATGTCAGGTTTTTGTGATATAAAAAAATGACACCACAATAAATAATTTCAAAACTTTTCCTACCTTTAATGTGACCTATAGCCTGTACAATTCAATTGAAAAACAAACAAATCTGTTTAGGGGAAAAATATAAAAAGTAAAAAAACATCCAATAAGCTGGTTACATAAGTGTGCACATCCTTAAACTAATACTTTGTTGAAGCACCTTTTGATTTAATTACAGCATTCAGTCTTCTTAGGTAAGAGTCTATCAGCATGGTACATCTTAACTTGGCAATATGTGACTACTCTTCCTTGTAAAAGCACTCCAAATCTGTTAGATTGTGGGGGCATCTCTTATGCACAGTCTTCTGCAGGTCACTGCACAGATTTTCTATTGGATTTAGGTCTGTGCTCTGACTGGACCTTTTTTTTCTGGTGAAGCCATTCTTTTGTTGATTAAGATGTATGCTTGGGGTCATTGTCATGTTAAAAGGTGAGATTCCTTTTCATCTTCAGCTTTCTAGCAGACGCCTGAAGGTTTTGGGCAAAAAGTGACTGGTATTTGGAACTGTTCATAATTCCCTCCACCTTGACTAAAGCCCCAGTTCCAGATGAAGAAAAGCAATCCCAAAGAGTGATACTATCACCACAATGCTTCACCGTGGGGATGGTGTTCTTTTGGTGATGTAAAGTGTTTTTGTACCAAATGTACCTTTTGGAATTGTGGCCATAAAGTTCAACCTTGGTCTCATCAGACCATAACACATTTTCCCACATGCTTTTGGGAGACTTGATGTATTGTTTTGCAAACTTTAGCTGGGCCTGGATGTTTTTCAGTGTAAGAAAAGACTTCCATCTATCAATCTTACACCATAGTCCAGACATATGGAGAATACGGGATATTGTTGTCACATGTAGTACACAACCAGTACTTGCTAGAAATTCCTGCAGCTCCTTTAGTGTTGCTTTAGGCCTCTTGGCAGCCTCCCTGACCAGGTTTTGTCTTAACTTTTCATCAATTTTGGAGGGACATCCAGTTCTTCGCAAAATTACTGTTGTCCCATATTTTTCTCCACTTTTTGATGACTGTCTTCACTGTGTTCCATGGTATATCCAATGCTGTAGAAATTTTTTGTACCCTTCTCCTGACTGATACCTTTCAACAATGAGATCCCTTTGATGCTTTGTAAGCTGTCTGTGAACCATGGCTTTTGCTGGAGCAGGCAACTGAGTAAATGTCAGGAAAATCCTACTAGGACAGCTGAACTTTATTTGGGGTTAATCAGAGTCTCTTTAATTGATGGCAGGTGTGTACCCAAGAAGACTGAATGCTGTAATTAAATCAAAAGGTGCTTCAACAAAGTATTAGTTTAAGGGTGTGCACACTTTTATTTTTTATATTTTTGCCCCTAACAGATTTGTTTGTTTTTCAATTGAATTGTGCAGGTTATATAGGTCACATTAAAAGTAGGAACAGTTTTGAAATGATTTATTGTGGTCTCATTTTTTATATCACAAAAAACATATATATATATATATATATATATATATATATATATATATATATATATATATATATACAGTATATACACACACACACACACACACACACACACACACACACACACACACACACACACACACACACACACACACACACACACACGGTAGGGAGGGTACTGTCCTAATGGATAAAGATAAGGAGTTCCAGGCCTTAGCAACATGATGAGTACAGACCACGCATAGTAGATTTGATAGGTTTGTGGGCAAATAGGATTTTTTGGTTATTGGATCATAATGACCAAATGGGAACATAGCTGTATAGAATGTTATTTATTGCTGGACAAGCAGATGGATGCTGGATAATTTTATAGGTAGTAAGAAGCTGTGTATATGTTAGTTGATAGGGTAGTTCTAACCAATTTTGGCATTTTACTGCTATACAGTGGTGGATTCTGAAAGGGGTTGCGTAGGCTGCCAGCCTAGCTAGATAGGATTTTGTAGATAATTCTGTCACTTGTAAATATTAATGTAAGCTACATGCTTGTTCTCTTAAATGCAAGAAAATTATGGTCAATGTTGAACTTCAAAAATGTTACAACATTGCACCCTGCTGGAGGAAAGCTGATAAGTCAAACATTATATAATTGTTTGATCTCAAAACTCAGACCCGAGATGTCTGAATGAAGGAATTCTTTCTATTGTTTTGAGACCAGAGTTAATGGCTAGAATTTACATGTATAATGTCTTTTATTGCTCTGGCTTCCTAACCAGCTGCAAGATCAAAAGGGCTGTTACACTCTGAATTTCTGTTAGCCTGGAAAACAGAGAATAATGATGTAGTCTGAAATGAGACAGTGGTACTGTGTTATCAAAGGACAGAGAGAGAGAGAGAGAGAGAATCAGAGCATTTTGCATTTGTTTTCAGAACTGACATCACCAGCACTGCCTTGTTCTATATGTAAGTTTATTTTATAACTGTGTTTGCTCTTAGATATAGATAGGGAATAGTAAGTCTAGCCTAGCTGTTTTCTATATTGATGTCAGAACTGTTCTACTTTATTATTTTAAGCATTTCTCTGTGATCTCTGAACTCTTGAATAGCACTGTGCAGTAAGAAGTATTGTCTTGTGTTCTTATTATTTATTATTAAATATTTTAAAACCTTTCAACTGTGACTGTTCTATGTAGAGATAATTTAAGCTCTAGAGTACATTCCATGTATATAGTGATACTGTCCAAGCCACTCCAAATAACCCTTGCTGTTCGTCACACTTACCATTTGGATAATGATATTACACAGTAATAATTGGACACCCCTTGATAAGAGCCTTATTAGTAGCTGATATTAGTGGTTGGTGGCAAGTGGTACTACCGTATAGTCTGGACAGAAGGGGCATAGCTGGAGAACATGTGCCAGCCTTCCCCAGGAGTGTCTGTGTGTTTGTATATAACTCATATCTCAAAGTGTGTGTGTATCAGCTACTTGGGCAGGGACATGAAGCACTGGGTGGACAGAGAGGGTGCTGGAGGTTTTAGCTGGACCACTAGGCTGAGAGCTGGACCCTATAGCTATGCCAGTCTTATTGGGGATTTGGAGAGAAAGGGAGAAACCAGCCCCAGACTGACTGTGATCTCTGCGTGCTCTTAAGGGAAATTGTACTTACTGTGTGTGTATTTGTTATCCTGTCCAGTGTGGATGCCCCTCACTGGTGTTAGTGGTGAGGATTGAGGCTTCTTGATTGCTGGGCCAGTGCATGGGCATCACAGGGGTATTTGATGCAAATGAACCACTTTATTATGGCATTGTTCCAGTTTTGGTTTTTGTGATGCCTGGGAGCTCCATAAAGTAAGAGCTTAAGAGGTAAGTAGGGGCAAGTTTAGTTTTAGTTGCATTGGTGAGAATGTTTTCGGCTTTGTAAAGCATATCTAGTGTTGGCTGAGTTTTTTTATGCTATTTTGTATAGGCAGGTCTCATGTAAGATTATCATCCAGGATCATCCATAATAATTTGCTATGAGAAGTGACTTCAATGGTTGTTATTTTCAAGAGAGAGGACTTTCATTTTTTTTTCATGAGAGAGGGATTTGGAGAAAAAAGAAATTTGTCTTTTTTTGGAGCATGGGGGGTGTTGAGCATGAGTTATGAGTTACAAAGCCATGTTTCATTGACTGTTAAAGCTTCCCAAGTAATTTTTTGGAGATGTGCCAGGTTGTCAAATGAGCATATGAGTGTGGGGTCATCTGCATGTTGTGCTAGGAAGGCCTGTTATGTGGATGTGTGGTGGGTGTAATGAGAATGTTAGAGAGGAGAAGGAGATGGAACATAAAGCCTTGTAGTACACTGGTGGTAATTGGGAGGTATGGAGAGAGGATGGACTGCCATTTTACTGATACCTATTGGGTAGATAGCTTTTGAACCAGAGAAGGGTGGGATGATACAGACCCACTGAGGACATTTGAAGTAGAAGTTTGCTGTTACAAACTGTGTTGAAGGCTTTAGGCAAGTCTAGAAATAAGGAGGAGACTAGTTTGCTGTTATGTCTAGCTTTATTGACAGTATCTACAAAGGCTAGAAGTGCAGTGTTAGTACTGTAGGAGGGACAAAAGCCATGTTATGTGGGGGGATAGGAGTTCTTCCTGCAGGAGATAGTTTAGCAATTGTTTTTGAATACATTTTTCAAGTATTTTGGAGAGGGGGGATAACACTGCTATATGTCTAAAGTTAGTATTGTCTGTTGAATTGCCTCCTTTGTGTACAGGGTTAATGAATGACTCTTTCCAAAGACAGGGAATGTGGAATTCCTGAACTGACCTATTTGCAAGGATTGATACAGGACAGACAGTGCTAGTGACTGCTATTTTAAGCTACCTACTTGGAAATATCAGCTAAAGCAGAACATGGTTTGAGTTATTGGAAAGGGGTTAGCTCTGAATTTTTGGCTGAAAAGATTTTTTTAGGGCTGCATTAACTATTGTTTTCAAAGTTGTTATAGTATAGTTTTTGTTTTCATTTATTTGTTTTTTGAGTACGGTTATGGAGTATTTTGAAGCTTTTGAGATATTGTGGTGTTTTATATTTTTGCCATTCTTTCCACTCTTTTTCTCTATCCTGCATTTACAATCTACTCTTTGTGGATAGTCAAAATGCGTTATTTGTTTTTAGTCTCTTCTTTCTAGGAGCTGTGAGGCTATTTAGGATATTTAGAAAAGTTGTATTGAATTTATATGAAATCCACTGAAAATAAAAACTGACTTTGTATGTCAGAGGTATATATATTCTCCATATGTGAATGACTTATACCACATTGTGTATATAGATACTGTCCTTAATGGAACTCACATCACTCTTCACAGCAACATCTGAAGTCAAACACACAGCTTCAGAAAAGGAATGGTCCATAGACTGTGTAATGGAATCTGGATCTGCAGAAGTTATATCAGCTAAAAACGTCTTCTATGGAATATCCAACAAGACATCTAACTTCATTGCTGGATCTGACACACTAACCCTTCAGCAAATACTCTTACACTGGGAGCTTTGTTACCTTTTATCCCTCGGTGTTTTATTCATCCTGTCACTTAGATCACCTTCCAACACTGTATAAGAGTATGGGTTTACTTTAAAGGATAGCCAACAACAATTGTTTGCATGAATGACTGGTGACCAAAATGTTTAATTTGATTTTTTTCACTTCTGCAGTCTGCATTCTGCTTCATTAAACTAGAAAAGAAAAGAAGGTTATGTTGAGAGCTTTGACCTTAGTGTTATTTACATGAATAATTGTGAAGGAGATAATGTTATGCTTTGTGGTGGAGCATTTCTAAAGTCTAACAATGATTAATGAATATCTACCTGATGTATCACATTTCTTCAATATGTGCTTCAGCATTTGAATTATGTTCATTTTGCCTGTTGCAATGTGGACACTGCTGATTGCACATTCTTTAGATTCAGTGCAATGTGTTGAAACTCCCATGTCTTAGCAGACAAATTGTGGACTATTTTATCTGTTACCTGTTTCAATATTTCATGTCTTGCAAATTCTGGCTTAAGCATATTACTTACTGCTGTGGCTCATGAGCCTGAGTTGAACAACTTTCAGATGCTTTAAATACTACTTGACTCATAATAGGAAGTAAACATTATTATGTTTAAATGGGTCAATGCCTATCTTTAGCCATAGAAGATAGCATTAAGAATGGCTGTGTTGGCCCACTACCAGAAAACACAAACACATTGGAACACAGATGTGATATAATACCTTTTATTGGATCATCACTGGTTTCAGAATTACTCAGGTTTTTGAGCTGACACGAGCCCTTCATCAGGAGTTATTAAGTTATTGATATTCGAGAATGTACTTAAATATTCACTTGTGCCTATTGGCTAAAAGACATCATTTGGAAAATGCCAGTGTGGAAAAATGTGATGCATAGATATTTCCTATGACTTTTACACCTTAGTGACAGACACGGTGTGTGTGTGTGTGTGTGTGTGTGTGTGTGTGTGTGTGTGTGTGTGTGTGTGTGTGTGTGTGTGTGTGTGTGTGTGTGTGTGTGTGTGTGTGTGTGTGTATGAATATGTCTGTATCTGAGTGTGTGTGTGTGTGTGTGTGTGTGTGTGTGTGTGTGTGTGTGTGTGTGTGTGTGTGTGTGTGTGTGTTTTCATATGTGTGAGAGACAAAGGAGAGAGAGAGAGAGAGACAGACAGACAGGGCAAGACTGTGTTAACCTGAAATTGTAGAAGACCAAGCCATGCCACTAAAAATCAAAGCTTTGCATGTTACAGTAGAGTCAATGTTCATTTCATAAAAAAGATAACATCTCACAAAAGACTGCTCTGACATTTAATGAGACAAGAAATCAGAATACAAGAGATTTGTAGGGAGACTAGTTAACTCTAGAGAAGGAAACAAGAAGTTGTAACTTAAATTTTTTAGTCAGTCTAAACAAGTAATCTTTGTGAGATAGATGTTCTGGTTAACAGAAAATATTAATTTGCAGTAACGACTGTCTGATAGTGATTTCAAAGCCTGGGACTACCAAGAGAATAATATACAGGGTTAGAATGTATGGATGTTTTATGCAATTAGTACACTACACAGACTCTGGTTTTAGCTAGCTGAAAGAAAGAGAAAAAAAGAAGTGAGTAAATGAGTTGTTATGTTAGTCTACCTCTGAAGATCAGTAGAACTGGACTTCTGAGTAAAGCTTCAATGGAACAGCTTCTCTATCTCTTTGTCATGTGCATCTGCCACAATCTGGAATACTAACCATTAATTACTGTACCCCAGGCAGAGGTAGGGCTAGGCTGAAAGGTGAAAGAATCTGTGGGTTTGTTTTTTTTGGCAGGGATTGGAGCTGCTGAGAATTGATGACCGAGTAAAGAAATAACTGACTGAATGAAGTGACTATCAAATTAAGTGGCAAAATTGATTTTCTTAGTTGTAAAATATTAATCCCTGAACTCTTCTGTATGACATGGATAACTTTTCCATTACAGCCCTGTGCATTTCAGACAAAAGATTTTATTCATTTCACTCATTCTTTTGGCAACAACCTAGAATACACCTACTATTTTAATTAATGGTCTAATAAATGAATATATCTTAAAGTAACTTTGGTTGGAGGCATTTCAGATTTCCCTCTGTTAGTAAATATAAACATGCATCACCCTTTCTTGAGTATTTCATAGCCACAAATGTTATACATTACAGGAATGTTTATTTTATAGTGGAATGTTTTACTATGGGGCCAATATGCTTATAAACTGAAATGAGTATGAGTTTGCTGGGAACTATTATGGTAAATAATAATAATAAGAATAAGAATATGGTAAAAACAAAGAATTCTGGAAAATTTGTCTTCATGGTCCTGACTCCTAGGTCCACTCACAACCCTTCACCAGCCCCTGGCAAAGATACATCTGCAATAGCTAACATCTTTAACTCCCACTTCATAGAAAGTATACTTAAATTTGTAAACTATCCCGCTGCAAATATAGACTCCACCTCTACACTAAATACACTCTCACCTGAAACACTAAATATTAATACCAGTACTAACAATCTTCTTAACCAAGAAACCTCCACAGCTACCTCTGCAAGTCCTATTTCACTATACACCCTGTTCCCATCTCTCTAATACATAAGCTTATTTTCAAATTAAAACCTTGTTCCCTCTCCTCAGACAACTCCCTTCTGAATGCCTAAAATTGCAGCAGATGCTATAGCCTACCCTGTTAGCATACTGATTAATAGATTCATCACAGAATCAGAAGTTCCTCAACTTTGGAAAAAATTCTATTGTAACACTCCTACATAAGGGTGGAAACACCAATGAACTGACTAACTATAGCCCCATCTTTATCCACTCCCCTTTATCTAAAACACTAGAAAAGTAGATTCATATGCAATTACTGAAACATCTTAATGGTAACAATCTCATCACTCCCACCCAACATGGTTTTTGCTCAGCACACAGCACATCCACTGCACTTATATCATTCACAGATACTGTTAACAAGGCCTTGGATTCTGGCCGGCTAACCTCTGTAATCCTACTGGACCTAAGGCCTTTGATACAGTATCACATCAGAAATTACTACAGCAATTATCAATATTAGGATGCTCTCCACTAACTCTAACATGGTTTGCCAGCTACTTAACTAATAGACAGCAATGTGTTCAATGGCAAACTAATCGTTCACAATACCTCAAAAACAAAACTGGACTCCCCCAAGGACCCATTCTTGGACCCTTACTTTTCAACATTTTTATTAATAAACTGCATGCTGCCTCCCTCCAAAGCATACTCATTCAATACACAGATTATTCCATAATTATCTTCTAAAAATAACTCAAGACATCTTTACCTCCATCAAAACCTGGCTAAACAATGTTCAATTACCACTTAATCCCAAAAAGACCAAATTGTTACTGTTTACAGCAAAACCTCCTCACCAGGACTTTAAAATATATTCACAAAACAATACAGAAATAGAAATCGTAACTCATGCAAAGCTATTGGGCATCACCACTGACAATAAACTCTCCTTTGAAAATCATATACTAAATAACATTAAAAATATACGCTTGGCAAACTTTATAGACACAAACATTTCATGGACAGCCCCAACAAAAACCCTCACCAGTACTCTCTTGCTGCCCTCCCTTTTGTATGAGGGCCCCCATCCTCACTAACCTCCACATAACTCTCAAAAACAAGCTGCAGTCATGCTATTAAAAAAAGGCTAAATTTGCAACTGGCTTATCTTACCGCGCACACCACTGTTATGCTCCTAATGAATTAAATTGGCTAGATTTCCCGCACTATCTCAGTTATGTACAACTAACTCAAGCACACAAAATAATATACAAGCCTGACAGTTGCCCAGCATTAAAACCAATCCTACAATTGTATAACTCATTCAGAAATCTCTGCCCCACTAATAAACAACTTTTAGAAGTATACAAGCCTAACAAAATAGCTGGTCAAAGCTTCTACTCCTTTACTATTGCAAAACTATAGAATACTCTACCCTCAAATATCACAATCTCAGACTCCTTTAAGACTTTCAAACTCTCTTTAAAAAATCACTTTCTTAACACTCACACTGGTCCTTGCTCCTCGCCCAATGACTAACATACTCTACTTTTATCTCAACTAAATTCCTGTTACTACCTGTTTTACCTCCTTCGTGCAACCTCCTCACCTCCCACTTTCTCACCCAACCCACCACCTGGTATTTCCTACTCTCTTACCCTAGCTCACTTCCAAATATTTTCATATTTCTCTCTCCCAAATTCCATATCATAAACTATTATATTCATACTCACACACCTACCCTCTTATTCATTTCTCTCTCAACACTACTATCCTTATCCATCACACTCCCTCTGACTCAATAATTCTACAGTTAAACATTTCACTCTCTAAATCCTGCAAAACTTAACTACAAATTACACATATAAAGACTTAGTTGCATATTCTTACAAATATAATTCTACCTCGTAGCTTAGACAGACTTCACCTTAAACTGTTATTCTATTTGCAGATTAAACGGTCTTATGCCTTTAACTATATGTAATAATGTATTAAAGTTAAAATGTATTTTTCTATTATACAATGTAATGTGTACACACAACTTTAAATTGTCAAAATGTACTTTGTGTAGAGCTTTTCGACCAAGACTTCCGCTGAAAATGGGTTTCTGACCCACTCGGGCTTTTCCAGTCAACAAATGTCAATAAATAAATAAACATAAAGAGAGCAGATAGAAAGACATGGGCTGTAGCCTGTAACTTAAAAAAATTCCTATATTCAGAAAACATTGTTACCTCAAACCTTCCACAGGACATATATTATGGAAAATTTAGACTTTCTTTATTCCAGATGGGCTTCTCTGCTGCCAATCCATGCATTTAGCATCATCTTTAAAAGGACAGCTATGGACAGAAACTGGAAAAAAAATGTTTTTCAATCATGTCCTGATTTTCTGTGCTGTACTAATGTTCCTCCCTATATCTCCATACGTTGTTAAGAATAAGGTTCCATTTGCTTTATTCCCCAAGTGGCGTACTGAGGAGAGACATCCTGAGATAAGGCTCCTTGTTCCTACAATGTAATATGTGTATTTTCATAATGTAATAGCATTTTACTTTTTCTTTTCATTTGCTTTTATCTTTTAACATGGCTCAAGCCAAGAAACAGGCAAAAATGTAAAAATAATTAGGGGCACTAGCCCAAAAATTAAAGCTACTTAAACAAATATTTACCTAATGCAATCAGTTGATAAATCAAGAGATGTATTATTATGTATTTGCTGAAGAACAAAAACTTTTCAAATGTAATGTCTGGTGTTGTTTAGTGGCCATGGTCTTTAATGTTTTGTGACAACATCAACATTTTTTTTGAGGGAAATGTAAAAGTTCAGAGGTAAAATCAGGGAGAGCAGAAAGGTATGGTAGGGTAGCAGAACCCTGACTTAGTGTTTTGCTTATTTATCTCTGGAGTCATATGGTATTATTTGTGTAATTGCTGGAACCTGTGTTCTGAAAGACTGCCTTCCAGACTATCTGCAAATATACAGAGCTGAGTATATTTTTTCTGGTTATAGAGTTTGTTAATTGTTGCTTAGATCTCTTTTGAAACTATTGTCTTACTGTTCTGAGAGACTGATCTGCAAATATACAGAGCTGAGTATATTTTTTTTGGGTTTTAGAGTTTGTACTGTTAGTTGTTGCTTAGATCTCTGTTGAAACTGTTTTGTCCCACCTCCCTTCCCTATTTTTGGTTTGTAGTTTAAATTTGGTGGCTTTTGCAGTTGCCCGTCCCACTGCAGATTTGATCTGGCACACTCCCCCAGTCCCATCTCTTTACCACATTCTACCTAATAAACTCTTTCTGCACTTGCTTTTAGTCCTTTTTAATTTAGTTGCATTTTTAAACTGTGTGTGGTCTAATATTGCTACATACTCCAGTGTGCTAGCTTGCACTGCATGTGAATTGTTTTTACTACTGTTTTTGCCACTTTTCTGTAAAAAAAAAAAAAAAAAACTGTAAGCCAGTTTCCTACCTTTCCTGTAACTAGTGTTCCAGATACAGATTTGCTGTATCCAGGACTGTATGTAAGCTTCTGAGCCCCCCAAGCCTTTCTGTGTTGGAGGGAAGCCTTCTAGCTTATCAGTGGGAGTGGTAAGCACTAGGTAACCTGTCTACCACATAAGGAGTGGTTCTGGCCCAGAAATTGTAGTTATTGGCCATTTGGACAATCTCTTCCATCTCTCTCAACTTTCTGATTTGAAAGCCTGCATTTGCATTTGTTTCTGTCCTGTAACTCGTCTAGTGCAGATACAGATTCTTAGTTTTAGCACTTAAATTTGCTTATTCATGCTCAGCACTTGTTCAGAACTTGTAAGCACTAAATAAGCTACTAATTACTATAGCACTCAATCTTCCTCATTACCTAGAGGAAAACAGTTTTTGTACTTATTCTCACTTGCTTAGAGAAAAACACCTCTTGTACTCACTTTCCTCACTTATCTAGAGGAAAATAGTTTTTTATTCAGGCATGTCCAAGGGTCAGCTCCCAGTGTTCTCTCCTGTCTATCTGATGAATCTGGGCATCTTGAGGCAATGTAGAAATTGCCTCATGTACACAGACAACCCTCTCCTCCTACCACTCAATGCTACAACCTGTGAGAGATGCACTTATCTAGCCAAACTGGATGTAAAGCTCTCTCCAACCAAGATTGAACTTGACAGTCATGAGGAGAAGGTAAACATTTGCACCACACCACACTCATCACATATTCTCACTAAATCTACACCACCAAAATCCACACATAGTAACACAAAAACATTTGCGGAGGCTCTCAATAATAATCTGTCTAAGCAACAGAGACCTCCAAAGCAGAAACACAAGCAACCTCCATCCACCAACACAACCCAAATGACACATAGCCCACAGACTCAGTGTGCCACTCAACCACAGCCAATAAGGCAAAACAACATACCCAACATACCAGTCATAGGTGACTCTATAGTCAGGCACACTGATGTCCCACTCACCAGGCTAAACAAGGAGAAGGTTACTGTCAGCTGCCTGTCGGGTGCCAGGATCCGCCACATAACCCACGCACTCAGATCACTCCACAACAAGTACAAATATGACTCTGTCATTGTCCATGTTGGTGTGAATGACCTGAGACGTACCTCCCTGGACTACATGAAAAGAGACATGGAAGAGCTCTCTGATCTTGTAGCCCAGGCAGGTATGACCCTAGCCCTGAGTAGCATTCTGCCATCACCCAGAATGATACCACAGTACAAGAACAAAATGATTGACTTCAACAATTGGCTAAGCTTCTGGTGTCATTCTAAGGGGATCCAGTATCTGTCTGCTTGAGATGACATGGTCAACAGACCACGATGCTTTGCCACAGATGGCCTGCACCTGTCACCCCTGGGATTCTGGATACTGACTAAGGCTCTTGCTCCCCCTATAGTGCCTTTTGTAGGCAAGGTTCAAATAACAAATTCCCCACCATAACAGGAACAGGCAAGCAAAAACTGAGGATAATGCTACTCAATGCTAGAAGTCAAAATCTCAAAATGCACTCACTCGAGGCACTCCTTAAAATGGAGAACATTGATATTTGTGCAGTGACTGAGACCTGGTTCAAGGCTCCAGAGAGCACCCCTGCACCATCAGGCTATAACTCATACCACACATTTCAGCCATGTAACCTGGACCGAAACACCAAAGGTGGAGGTGTGTCCATATTCACTAAGGATATCCACACCTCCAGGCTAGTTGCTCAGCATAATGCATCCGAGGTTATCCAAGTGCAACTAACTCTGGGCAAAACTGCAATCCAAATTGTAGCTTGCTACAGATCCCCCACCATGCCCTAGGATTCCCACTCCTCTTTTCTTGATGTACTGGAAAATATTAGGGTTCAGCCAAACACCCTAATAATGGGCAACTTCAACTACCCCACCATTAACTGGGAAAACTACTCGTGTACCAACTCCTTAGCTCAACGCTTTCTGGAATTCATAAACTCCAATGCCCTGGATCAACTTATCCACACCCCCACCAGGGGCAACAATATCCTAGACCTAGTCATTACCAACATGAGTGACTGGTGTTGCACACCTGAAGTCAACTCCTTGTTGGTCCGATCCGACCATAAGCTAATCACCCTTTATATCCACATCCCGCCCCCAACCCCCCATTAAGGAAACAACAGTAAATAATTTCTCCAAAGCCAACTTCATGCTTCTTAAGACAGAAGTGGCGAACTTCATGACACCCATGCAGATGGACAATACAGTTACAATAGCTGAATCCTACACAAATGCACTCTATAAGCACTTACACGAGTGAATGGATTGTGCTATCCCAAACAGAACCAAGATGCGATCCTCCAAAAAAAGGAAGCCAATCTGGTGGCCCCCTGCCATAAACAAACTGTACAACAGAAGGAAGAAACTGTTGCAAAAGAGAGTAAAATCCCATGAGTGGAGGAGCTCCCTAGTCAGCCTCAGTAAGAAGCTGAGATCCCTTATAAGATCCTCCAAAGCTAGCTTCGATGGCAACACCCAGATCTGTGCTGAGTTACACCACAAAGGCAAGAAAATTACAGAACCAACTGATATTGCCAACATCCTGGAAGATAGGTTCAGTGCTAACTTTATCCCCCTCTCAACCCCTAAAGGGCCCATATCTATAAAGGAAGAATGCAGAGTCCCTGTAATCACAACTACGCAGGTAAAAGCTGCACTCTCTAAAGCCAAAAACACAGCATCCATGGGACTGGACAACATCCCAGGCTGTGTTTTACACGAACTTCAGAACGAACTGGCTTCCCACTTAAGAACCATGTTCAAAATAACCTTGCATCAGGCTTTGTGCCCACTGAATGGCACACAGCAACAGTTATCCCACTCCACAAAGGGGGAGCCACCACTGATCCCAGGAACTATCGACCTATTAGCCTGACGAGCCTGGTCTGCAAGGCCATGGAACGTATCATCATGGAACTTATAAACAAAGACATTGGTAACCTCCAAACTCTGGATCCCACCCAGTTCAGGTTTGTGAAAGGCAGATCATGCCTCCTGAACCTGATCGACTTCTTTGAGGCAGTCACCAAAGCTGTAGATGAGGGTAAGGTGGTTCACACAGCCTATCTTGACCTTGCCAAGGCTTTCAACACCATCCCCCATTCTGGAATTATAGCTAAACTCACTAAACTAGGTATAAATCCCTACGTCACAAGATGGGTTGCCAACTGGCTCATTGACAGAAACCACACTGTAAAAGTTTCAGACTTCAAATCTGACCTCAAAGCAGTGACAAGTGGAGTACCACAGGGTTCAGTCTTGGGACTTTTCCTGTTTGGTATCTACTTTTCTGAAGTACAGGATAACACAGAAGGCCTCTGGCTAATGAAATTCGCAGATGAATGCAAACTAGGAGCCATAGTCAAGTCCCCAAATGATGTGGACATCCCACAGAAGGGCCTCGCTAAGACAAATGCCTGGTGTTAGAGCCATGGCCTCAAGCTCAATGCCAAAAAGTGCAGTGTCATCCCCTTTGGTAAAAACTCTGTACCCATGAACTACCACATAGGCAGCAATCTACTTAACACCAAATGCGTGATAAGAGACCTTGGGACCCAGGTGGACAGTAGTCTCTCCTTTGATAGTCACATTGCCACAGTAGTCAGGAAGTCCTTCTATGTGGAACACCTCATCATAAAAGGGTTCTCATCCAGGAAAAAAAGAGGTCATTGTTCCCCTCTACTCGACACTCATTAGACCTATTATAGAGTACAATGACCCTTTTGGAATGTACCTCACAAGACATCTGCAGCAGCTGGAAAGGCCACAGAAGTACCTCACAAAGAGGATTACTGGCCTCAAACAAATGCCCTACACTGACCGCCTCAAAAAACTCCAGCTTTACTCTGTAGCATATCACCTACTCCGAGGTGATCTCTGCCTAACATATAAAGCTATGTCAAACCCAGAGCTGTTGGACATGCTACACCTAAAGAAATCCCAATCCCTCTGAGCTACATGCTCTAGGGACCTAAACCTTGTCACCACAATAAACAGGACATGCTGGAGGGATAGATTTCTGTCCCAGAGACTTCCCATACTCTGGAACAGGCTACTCATCTATGTCAAGCAAAGTTCTTCATTAGAACTCTTCAAGAAAAATCTTGATGAGTGGATGGGAAATAGGAAATACACCCCGGGGATCACTTCTGTGTCTCTGCTTGGCAGTGGCACAGGAAAATAACTTTCTTGGGTGGCGTAAGCCAGGGAGCCTTGTTGGCTAGGCTTAGGTAGGCTCTTGGGCTGATAGCCTAGTACCTACCTATGAATCTGTGAACCTATGAAGATTTATAGCATGGTACAAATTAGGACACATCTTACAGACCAGCTTGCTTAATACAAGACTAACAGTGACTGTGTAACTTATTAATGACACTTCATAATGTGCAGTACAGATTGGTCTAAGGGATTACTTCTGATACGCTCTGTGCTGTCATGCATTGTCATATATGTCAAATCTTACCAATATTGCTACCCAAGTGTGCCACTTAAGTGTAGAAGAAATTGTACAGTATTTACTTATAACTTACAGCTATATAATGAAGTTTAAAAGTCAGGGATTTGGTGAAAGAGTCCTTAAATCATTTCCAAATAATCTTAGTGACTGTCCATTTCAAGTTATCTCTGGACCCTTATTCTTTGAATTAGACAGCTTTAACATTAATCAAACACCAATAAATAAATAAATAACTAAATAAATAAATAATGCCATATATTTCAAAACTCCAGATTTCTGCCTCACATTTTTGTTTGTTTCTCATAAAATCTGTGGTTTTCTTGACATCATGAGGAGCAAAGTCACTAAATACTAGCAGACATTTGTGTTTCAGACTTTAAATCCTTCAGAAAATGCATGATAAGTAAAACCTAAGTTTTTAAGACCAATATTTAAAATTTGTCATTAATTTTGCTCCTCCCCCCATTATTTTTGGCCCTATCCAGATTCCTTGTGCTTAGTGGTTAAGAAGTATGTTCACAGGTTCATGGGTAGGTACTAAGCTATTGGCTCTGGGGCCTATATAAGCCTAGTCAAAAAAGTTCCCTGGTGTTCGCCACCCAAGAAAGTTATTTTCCTGCTCCCCTGTCTAGCAGAGCCACAGAAGTGATCTCCGGGGTGAATTTCCTATTTCCCATCCAATTGTCGAGATTTTTATTAAAGAGGGCTAATGAGGAGCTTTGCTTGACATGAATGGGCAGTCTGTTCCAGAGCATGGGAAGTCTCTAGGACAGGAATCTCTCCCTCCAGCATGTTCTGTTTATTGTGGTGGCAAGGTTTAGTTCCCTGGAGCATGTGGCTCGGGGGGATTGGGTTTCTTTAAGTGTAGCATGTCCAACAGATCTGGGTTTATCATTGCTTTGTATGTTAGGTAGAGGTCGCCTCTGGGTAGGCGATAAACAATGGAGTAGAGCTGGAGTTTTTTGAGACCGTCTGCATATGACATCTGTTCGAGGCCAGTAATCCTCTTAGTGAGGTATTTCTGTGTACTTTGTAGTTGTTGTAGATGTCTTGTGAGGTATATGCCAAACAGGGTGTTGTACTCTATAATGGGTCTGATGAGGGATGAGTAAAGAGGAACAATGACCTCTTTTTTTCTGGAGGTGAATCCCTTTGTGATGAGGTGTCCCACGTAGAAGGATTTTCTGACTACTGTGACAATGTGATTATCAAAAGAGAGACTACTGTCCACCTGTGTCCCAAGGTCTCTTATCACACTTTCGGTATGTAGTAGGCTACCACCTATGTGGTAGTTCATGAGTGCACTGTTTTTCCCAAAAGGGATGACAATGCACTTCTTGGCATTGATCTTGAGGCCATGACTTTGACACCAAGCATCAGTTTCAGTGAGGCCCCTTTGTAGAATGTCCACATCATTAGACGATTCTATTATGGCACCTAGTTTGCAGTCATCTGTGAACTTTGTTAGCCAAAGACCTGCTGTATTAGCCTGGACTTCTGAGAAGTAGATGACAAACAGGAGAGGACCCAGGACTGAGCCCTGTGGTACTCCACTTGTCACTGGTCTGAAGTTGGATTTGGAGTTAGCTACTTTCACTGTGTGGGTTCTGTCAGTGAGCCAGTTGGCCACCCATCTTGCAACATAGGGATTTATGCCCAGTCTAGTGAGTTTATCTATAATTCCAGAGTGGGGGATGGTGTCAAAATCCTTGGCAAGGTCAAGATAGGCTGTGTGTACCACCTTATCCTCGTCCACGGCTCTGGTGACTGTTTCAAAGAAGTCAATCGGGTTTAGAATACATGACCTACCTTTTACAAATCCAAACTGAGTGGGGTCCAGAGTTTGGAGGTTACCTATGTCCTTGTTTATAAGCTCCAGGATTATATGATCCATGGTCTTGCAGACCAGGCTCGTTAGGCTAGTGGGGAGGTAGTTCTTGGGGTCCGTGGTGGCGCCCCCTTGTGGAGTGGGATAACTCTCACTGTGCATCATTCAGTAAGCACAAAGCCTGAGGTGAGGTTATGATTGAACATGGTACTTAGGTGGGTGCCAGTTTTTTCTGTAGTTCATGCATAACGCAGCCTGGGATATTGTCAAGTCCCATGGATGCTGTGTTCTTGGCTTTGGAGAGTGTGGTCTTTACTTGTGCAGCCATGATTACAGGGGCTTTGCCTTCTTCCAGTATAGTGATGGGCCCTTTGGGGGGGTGGGGGGTGAAGTTGTCTGATGTCCCCCAAGGTTTGGTACTAATATCAGTCCTCTTTTTCCTGGTCAGAAATTATGTGCGCTATTCCCAGAATTGATCTTATGTTATACAGAGGACTTGCTTGTCCTAAAAGAAGGAAATACTTTTTCAACAATAAAAAAGAACATTTAAAAAACTCTCAACAGTTTTTTAACTGAAAAATCAGTTTAAAAAAGTTGCTATCATGGCCTTCAGAACCCATACAAAGACTTAAGGATGTTACCCCAGTTCAGATGCAGGATCCATTTAAAAATCCATTTGGGCATATGCTATATCACAGTTATCTACAATTATGGTTAAACTTGACTCTCCCCTTTAAGTTGCATGTGAAAGCTATTCTAGGTGAAGAGCTGGAAAAATTAAATAATTACTAATTAACTAGTCTGGAATATAAGAAAGCCCCGGTTGTTAATCAGTTGAAAAGAAAACTGGAATATATCTTGCCAGTTGTTAAATAACTTTCCTCACACATCATTTCTATGCACCAAACTACATTATACAAAATATGGAGCTTAATTTCTCTGGCATAGCACAGGATACATCACTGTTGTTTACTTGAAAAGGCATATTGGTTAGTGGTCATCCACCCACTCTTAATTTCCTTCTCTTTTTAAGTGCTGCATATTGAATGCTGTTTTTGCTTGGTAATAGATTAAAAGTTAACACTGAGTATTACCGACTTTGATCCAAAGATCAAGGAGCCCTTATACTTGTAGGGATTCCTCTGTCCTTGTTGTAGAGTAGACAGTTTTTTCCTAAGGTTGGTCCAACATGCTGAAATCAACTTAAGACCTGTTTTCTGTAGTTCAGGCTCATAACGGAAAACATGTCCCAGCACTCATTTGGCACAAAGAAGAGAAATAAAATTTCATCATAATACCAGTTCATCACAGCACATGCACAACCATTCACATATGATGGCCTAGTGAAAACCTACAAGAACTACTAGTAATAAACTTGAAACGAACAAAACAACTCAGGAAATCACAAAAATGCTGGCAAAAAGCGATCAGAATGCAGAAGTAGAGATGCCTTAAAAAACGTAAGAGTTTATTCCATACACATGAAGCGCTTTTCATATGGCAAATGCTCAGACTTCCACAGATAAAATCACACATAACCCACTTATTAATTAGTTAACCATCAAGTCATGTGATTACAAACTTCCAATGAAATGGGTAAAAAATACTTATGTGTTAAACATTCAGCCCTACCTCCAAACACAACTACTATTGAAATAATTTTATGTTAAAGTAAAATTAATTTAAAATTCATCAAATTCAACCACTACAAAATACATTTGTGCCTGGTGCATATGTATATGTACCATGAATAAAATCAATTAACAGATGTAATATTAAACAATTTTATACACTCAAAATGTTTTTTATTTTTTGATTATTTCGCCTTATCTTACTAAGCTCTTTAATTTTAAAAGACATGAAATCGAGCAAGCTTTATTTAAACCTGGATAACTATATATTGACTAAAATTTGCCAATAAAGTTCCAGTTCATCCAACTTTAATGAACTAGCCCCCCCTTTTACATTTGGGAGAATCTGGTCTATTAGCAAGTAACTGAAAAAATGTGTGTTTTGTTGTTGGATGTGCTTGGCTAATGCATTCTCCAGTTTGTCTCTTGAGATGGCATACTGGTGCTCATAGATCCGTTCTTTGATCTTTCGCTCAGTTTTCCCTAGATAGTATGCGGGACATAATTTGCACTGAGACAGGTAAGCTACCTTTTTAGAGTTACAGTCAAACCTCTTGTTAATCCTATGTCTAATGCCTCTAACATAAAATGTATTTCCCACTTCAACCACTTTACACCGTGGACACATGCCACATTTGTACATTCCTGTGGTTCTGGACTCTCTCTGGATTGGATGTTCTAACACACTTTTGAGGTTTTGACCTCTACAAAATATAACTTTAGGGTTAGCACCTAGCTTTTGACATAGTGTGGGATCACTAGTCAGAAATTGCCAGTTTTTCTTTAACATACTCAAGATGTTACTGGCACCACAGGTAAATGTTGTAATCAAACTCATAGTAAGCTTTTCGGTTGCATTACTTGTTGGCAATACATTGGTTATTGTTTCCTTACCTGTGTGCTTAAGGATGGGTGCAAAAATACCCTCCTCCCTTTTTGTGGCTACTTCAGCTATCAGATGTTCAACTAATATTTCAGGGTGATGAACATGTTCTTTAAATTTTGACATTCTAATGTGAAGTCTGTATCTTCTGTCACCATTCTGGCAGCTCTTACCAGTTGTCCTTTTATGTTTTACGGCTGCTCATTTTTGATGGAATGGGTGGTTACTGGAGAAATGCAGGAAGGAGAATATGTCTCCTTCCTGTGGATAGCTGTTACATATTCCCCTTTGTCTCTGTCTTTTTTGATACAGACATCTAGATAAGCCATAGTGTCAGTGTCAAATTGGTGTGTGAATCTTCGGAAATCTGTACTACTGTTGAAGTATGTCACTAATTCATTAGCCATATTATAGTCTCCTCTGATGATCATGAATATGTCATCCAGGTACCTGGTGTAAGAATGAATCTTTTGTTGTATTTCCTTTTTCTGGTCTATTGTGTCAAATTCCCATTTAGCCATCACAAGATTTGCAAAACTACCACCTCAGGGTGATCACTTTTTGGAGGTAGTATTCTTTGCCAAACATTATATAATTATTGGTTAATATTAGGTCCAACAATTCTCCTACTAGTGAGATGTCGGACTCATTGGCTCCCCTTTGTTTCAAAAACAACATAACCCACTCAATCCCCACATGTTGGGGGATGGACGTGTATAGATCTTTTACGTCTACTGTCAAGAAGCCATAGTCTCCATTGAAGGTTAGATTATTAATTTTCTCCAAAAGGGACCAAGAGTCTTTACATATATGTATTTCTTTTTGGACGCAGTTTTTTAATATGTAGTCTACCACTTTGGTGCATGCATATGTAACTGAACTGCATGTGTCTACGAGTGGTCTCATTGGTGGGTCAAGTGGGGTTTTTTGTATCTCTGGGACCCCAAATAAAAGTGGTATTTTTGGGCTGGGACTGGTCATATAATTGTAGAGCTTAAAGTCCACTCTACTTTCTAAAAACAAATCTTCTAGGTACCCTTTAACCCTGTTGTGAGCTGTGTTAACCTCGTTAAGGGAAACTTGCTCATAAGTTGCACTAACATCTTCCTCATTCTACAGATGTATTCCCAGTTGTCCATTATGACCAGTCCGCCACCTTCATCAGGCTTCATAGATCTCATCTAGCATGACCTGATCATTTCCAATGCTAACCTTTCATCAGTGCTAATATTAGACCGAGTAGTCCTAATTCTGCAGTCTTTTAATGTTTCCCTAATGTCTAATTCACATATAATTTGCATTGAGTCAGGTAAACTACCTTTTTCTTTTTTGAAAATATATATGGGAATACATCTGTAGAATGAGGAAGATGTTAGATAGTGCAACATATGAGCATGTTTCTCTTAACGAGGTTTTTATTTTGGAGAAAATTAATAATCTAATCTTCAATGGAGACTATGGCTTCTTGACAGTAGACGTAAAAGATCTATGCACGTCCATCCCCCAACATGTGGGGATTGAGTGGGTTATGTTGTTTTTGAAACAAAAGAGAGCCAATGAGTCTGACATCTCACTGGTAAGGGAATTGTTGTACATAATATTAACCAATAATTATATAATGTATGACAAAGAATACTACCTCCCAAAAGTGGGGGTAGCAATGGGATCACCCTGCAGTGGTAGTTTTGCAAATCTTGTGATGGCTAAATGGGAATTTGACACAATAGACCAGAAAAAGGAAATACAACAAAAAATTCATTCTTACACCAGGTACCTGGACGACATATTCATGATCGTCAGAGAAGACTATAATATGGCTAATGAATTAGTGACGTACTTCAACAGTAGTACAGATTTCCTAAGATTCACACACCAATTTGACACTGACACTATGGCTTCTCTAGATATCTGTATCAAAAAAGACAGAGACAAAGGGGAATATGTAGCAGCTATCCACAGGAAGGAGACATATTCTCCTTCCTGCATTTCTCCAGTAACCACCCATTCCATCAAAAATGAGCAGTCGTAAAACATAAAAGGACAACTGGTAAGAGCTGCCAGAATGGTGACAGAAGATACAGACTTCACATTAGAATGTCAAAACTTAAAGAACATGTTCATCAGGCAAGGGTACCCTGAAATATTAGTTGAACATCTGATAGCTGAAGTAGCCACAAAAAGGGAGAAGGGTATTTTCATACCCATCCTTAAGAATACAGGTAAGGAAACAATAACCAATGTATTGCTAACAAGTAATGCAACTGAAAAGCTTACTATGAGTTTGATTACAACATTTACCTGTGGTGCCAGTAACATCTTGAGTATGTTAAAGAAAAACTGGCAGTTTCTGACTAGTGATCCCACACTATGTCAAAAGCTAGGAGCTAACCCTAAAGTTATATTTTGTAGAGGTCAAAACCTCAAAAGTTTATTAGAATATCCAATCCAGAGAGAGTCCAGAACCACAGGGATGTACAAATGTGGCATGTGTCCACGGTGTAAAGTGGTTGAAGTGGGAAATTCATTTTATGTTAGAGGCATTAAAACACAGGATTAACAAGAAGTTTGACTGTGACTCTAAAAAGGTAGCTTACCTGGCTGAATGCAAATTATGTCCCGCATACTATAGAGGGAAAACTGAGCGAAAGATCAAAGAACGGCTCTATGAGCACCAGTATGCCATCTCAAGAGGCAAACTGGAGAATGCGTTAGCCAAGCACGTCTAACAACAAAACACACATTTTTTCAATTACTTGGTAATAGCCCAGAATCCCCCAAATGTAAGAGGGGGCCTAGTTCATTAAAGCTGGACGAACTGGAACTTTATTGGCAAATTTTAGTCAATGCCTATAGTTATCCAGATTTAAATGAAGCTTGCTTGATTTCATGTCTTTTAAAATTAAAGAGCTTAGTAAGATAAGGTGAAATAATCAAAAAATAAAAACATTTTGAGTGTATAAAATTGTTTAACATTAATTGATTTTATTCATGGTACATATACATATGCACCAGGTACAAATGTATTTTGTAGTGGTTGGATTTGATGAATTTTAAATTAATTTTACTTTAACATAAAATTACCTCAATAGTAGTTGTGTTTGGAGGTAGGGCTGAATGCTTAACACATAAGTATTTTTTACCCATTTCATTGGAAGTTTGTAAACACATGAATTGATGGTTAACCATTTAATTAATGAGTGGGTTATGTATGATTTTATCTGAGGAAGTCTGAACATTTGCCAGATGAAAAGTACTTCATGTGTATGGAATAAACTCTTACATTTTTTAAGGTATCTCTACTTCTGCATTCTGATCACTTTTTGCCAGCATTTTTGTGAAAACCTACAAGAATACAGGAAAGGCAAGCAAAATCCATACAGAGGGAACCCTAGACATGAACTCAAGTAAAAAAAAAAACAAGCATTGTGAAGCAGAAACATTAACCATTACATCACTGTGTGAGCCACAGTATGTGCAAATGCTATTTTTTTCTAAAAATCAAGACATCAACTGGTGATGCAAAGTATTACTCAGTGGTACAAACTTCACAAGACTATGCAAGTATTCTGAAGAAGTCTTATACTGCAACAAAGGGTTGCACAAAAGTATTGTAATCACTGTGAAAACAACTGCTTATTTATGCTTCCTACCAGTGGCTTCAGGTGAGTATGGCTGTCTTCAGCTCATTAAAAAAAAAATACAAGGACAAGTGCACTATACATTGTATGTGCACTATAAACTGCATGGCGCACTATACACTGCATGGTGCACTATATATTGTATGGTGCACTATACACTGTATGAAATATACAACAGCAAAAAAAATCCATTTGCTTTTTGTCCTATTCACCCAAATACTTAATAATTAGTAAGCTGCATTGAGTTATCTACTATCTTAGTGGCAAGTCTAGGATATCAGGGGTATCTGATCCATGCCAGCAGAAGACCATGGTTGAATGTCTAATTTGCTGTTGCCATCTCTAATCTGCAGACCTGATGAAAACAGTCCAGTATTATCCTAACCACCATTAATGACAGTCAGAAATGCCCATTTACTACATGACACTGGCAGGTACCCAAGCCATCAGTGACAGTCATGCTTGAAATAAATTAAGGAAAGCATCTTAATATATATACATATTCTTCCCTGACACAATATATATATATATATATATATATATATATATCTATATATATATATATATATATATATATATATATATATATATATATATATATATATATATATATATATATATATATATATATATATATCAGTGTTTCCTTATTACATTGAGTAGCAAGATGCAAAGAAACAGTTTCCCCCTTGCAGCTGTCAAAATGTAAAATATTCAAAGAAGGTCAGTGTGTCAATGGAAGTAAAAATGAAAATCTTCCTTAATTTATTGTATTTGTCTTGCAGATAAAAAACATTCTACTGCTATCTTTCTGAATGCCACAGGACTTCCTCATTCCTAGCCACTACCCCAAAGAATTGTCATATGGAATTGCTATGAGGCTATCATCTGCACGAAACCAAAGATTTGTCTCATCCTTTAGGAGGTAACTATACACTTAGCTAAACTTTATCCCACAGCTGGGCTGTCACACATGAGTGTTGACATTCTCACTTCACTTATGTCAGCTGACCTTTCATCTAATGGGCATGAGCTCAACTTCTATTTTGGGCCCAAACATTAAATATGTTATCAAGGAGATTATTACAAAATACAATGTTATCATTGTATTTTTAAGTCAAAAAAGTAGCTCACAAGCCTTGTGCAAAACATCTTCTAGCTGGAATTGAACTTTTGCATTATTTTTACATTGTGACATTGGGATGTAAAATAACAAGTGCTGAAAATATAGTGACAATATTGAAAATGCGAATGTTATGCTAATGATCTACTAATAAAATCTTTCTCATTGTGGTCATAGCTGTCTCTAAATCACATTTTCTCACCATTGTGATACTTAATCTACCTGCAGTACTCGATTATGGTGAGTTGTGAGGCTTTTTCTGAAACCTAGCTATAGTTGTTTTATACAATTTATTATAAAATGCACAATATGGTTCATTCTTACTTTATAATGTTACCTCAGAAATTAAATGGTGAAATTAAAATACTGGGTCTAGTTTACATAAAAAGATACAATGGTTTATAATAGTAAGTTTTAATGATATCTATATAACTTATGCTTTCGAATGTTGTACACCATATCAGAGAATAAATATGCAAAAGTCTACCTTTTTAAATCACTGAGAAATGAAGTATTTTTGTAAGCCTCTGGTATCTGAATTTCAATCTTATAGCTGTAAGCAGATGTATTTAAAATAATTAGAGTGACAACCAGCCAGTAATTATGTCTTAAATTCAATAGACAAAGAGAGAAACTCAAACACTATGCCTAAAATAATATGTCATAAAATACATTTTCAAATTGTGTTATGCCAGTGATATATCAGTAATAAAATCTGTAAAGTTTACAGATCTAACCTGCTGTCCTGCTTGACTTTGGTATATAAACAGAACATCAGCAGCTGTAGTCATCTATAAAACAAACATTTACATTGTTAAACCTGCCTAAGAGTTCTTAATATGTACCCATTCAAAAGTCAAGAGATGTAACTTAAAATGAATGAAAAAGTCAAGCTTATGTAAGAAGCTGAACTACTAGAATAATCCATCCCTTACTTGAAATTTGCCACTTGCCTCTTGGAGCTGAGTACATGGGCATAGGATCCCACATTCTTTCATTATGTACTGTTCAATGTCTGAGATAGACCCCCCCCCCATTGCTAGACCCATAAAATTCATGCTCTTTTTCTAAGCTCCTCTTTCCTTTACTTATTGCTAAATGTAAGCTATTTGTCTAGGTTCTGCCTTCATGCCTCATATACCATTACCCAATATCCTTGTTGTCTTGGGAGGGTGGCACTGCTTCCCACCTTCAATACTGTTACAGATCATGATCACTAGCCGGGAACAGACTGCACCTCGTTGTTTTCCTGTTATTATGGTCCATATTCATTGCCCAGTGGCATCTGTTTCACCATTTCTATAAGGCTATTGGCATTATTGTAAATCAGTCTAGTCTCTCATGCCACAATGTTGCATGCAAGAGTGGCTCAAAGTTATGCTGTTTATGCAGCACAGCAGTTTAGCATGTGGTTTGGCTGCTGTGGTGCTGGATGCCTGAAATAACCACATGGTATGCAGTGCATGTTGGAATGTTGCTTTGCAGAAGATAGAGAGCCAAGGTGCAGAGGATGCATCCAGAGGTGTGCACAGGCCCTCCTCCTGCATTATGATGTGTATGCTGCTGCTGTATGTGTATAGTACAATATAAAAGGATCTGTGATGCTACATGGTAAGAAGGAAGGTGTGTAGTTGGCCCAAATGTCATGTCAGTCTTCTTATTCCCAAATTAGGTGCATGAAGGTATTCCATAGAAGAAGGCTTACTAACATTCTTTTGTGTTGTACTGTTATAACTCCTTTTGTTGAGCTGTTCCATGAACTTCTTTTGGTCAAGGGGCAGATAAGAATTGTGCTACAGTGCTACCACCAATACTGTATAATATGAATTGATTTAAGAATGTCACTGGATTTTGTGTCATGTACCATGTCTTCATGAATCCTAACCTACTTAATTATATTTGTAATACACAACATACTGTCGGTTAGTATACTTTTTTCTGTCTTTCTGTTTGCTAATTAACTGTCTATTTCATTCTGGTTTTGTTTTTTTGTTTTTTCTTTTTCTGTTTTATATAAAATCTTCCTCACCTCTGCCCTGGATATAGCTGAAAAGGGTCATAAATAAGTTAACAGACAAAAAAGATTTCTTTATCTTCTTTCAGGTTTCAGGAACTCTTTCATGTGTTTATATCTTGTTCTTGTGAGAAACACATTTAAATAGATGGATAGATGTGGGGGTGAGGTGTTGCATGCAGCTTAATATATACAGTGGAAACTGCAATCTTGTAATATGCAAAAAATAATTTTATTGTTATTCATTTTTTCAGCATGATTTCTATTTACTATAGCCCTACATTTTACTACATTTATAACTTAAATGAAATTTTGTCCAGAATCATACAATAGCCGCATGCAGTTGTATGATTTTCCTATTCTGTGATACAATATGATCAGCATGAATTTTAGCTGCATAGCTCATAAATGCTATGAAATACTATAATACCGAAGGCAATATAGTATTTCATAAATGCTATGAAATATTATATTGCCTTCTGTATTCAGTTTTGACCAGTACTGCTGTCTTTATGTCCCATACTATGAATATTTCATTACTGGAGGTGAAAATGTATTTTACCATTTCATATTTAAACAGAAAAAGACACTGATTAAACTCTTTTTCTGCTCTGTGTGGTCCATTAATTACTGTATGCTATTTTGAAGGCAATTTAAAATAAACATGCTCCTTCACGATTTATTTTTAATGTATGCTAAGAGGTTTGTCTTTTAGCCAGCATGTTGCATGTTAAAGCATTGATGATTATGTTTCATTTTAGTGTGGATACTTAATGGGCTACTGATGTGCCTTTTAGTATTTATCTGAGTAATAAACATCAGGTTCCAAAACAGAAATGTGTTTTGTGGGTTAGGCAAAAAGAAAACCAAAATGTTATTCTTTAGTTACAAAAACACAGGTAACCTGTGGCAAAGTTCTCCTTTTATTGGCGCCAGTTCATGTAGAAGACCTCTGCAAAAAAACTCACCCGTCTAAAAACTTGTGGCTTACAGGAAAGAAAATATCAGTGTCCCTGTTGGACACTGCTTTACAGGCAGTAAAGAGATATCTGTGGACAAGAAGCAGCTTTGAGACTTATACTTTTAATTTTAACCACATTTCTGTTGTGTGGTACTGCAAAGGATCTTTCCACCACTATATTCTTTCAGAGAATGTGGTACTTCAACAGAGACACTGCTTTTTTTTTTTCCTGTCATCCATGAGTTTTCAGACTGGTGAGGTTTTTCACATAATTTTTTTAAATTGGTTCCCCAACCACAAGAGGGGGGTTTATCTCCAGTAGCTGGTTTGAAAGGTACTATTTTTTGGTTTTCTGCAGTTCATGCAGAAGAGCATTAACAACTACTTTATATCCTCTTTTTAAATAACTACAACTCCATGCTTATGTTATGTTATGTTTCAGTGCTTTAATATGTATAATTGATGTATAATGAATGATTACTGTTGAGACTTGTTTTTGACTTTGTTCTGCACTCAAGCTTTATACACATCTTCTATGGATTACTGCAGTACCCTGGTCAACAGACATAAATGAATACCCTTTAGTTATATATGAACACACACTGCCATTTGAGCTTTGTTGCGTATGTGTAGTTCAACACGTGCTATGTTTTACTAATATTGCCTCAAAAGCAAATGTTTTCAGCAAAAAATGTAAATAGTGAATAATATGTTGCCATTAATTTACAGATTTAGGTCCCTATTTTTAGCATTATACCTAACAGTCAGTGACAGATATCATAGTCATTTCTTGGAAGTCCACTGACCAAAACATGTATTCTTACCCAAATTAGGCACTGCCTAACCAAGATGAAGGTGAGCATTTAGGCCGCACACTCCAAAATATGAACCAAATGCATTTCATTAGCCTCTGGAATCTGGTTAGAACACCATCACTACTGTATTTTGATGACACAACAGGAAACTCAAGTAAACCACATATAATTTATTTTGCTACAATAACAAGAATAGCAGAAAATGTCATTTAAAGTAAGATTCCCTAATGTAATAAAATGCAATCTTTGGGATTAGAGACCAAACACTTCAGTATTGCACTCTACACTCTATAAGAGGATGTCATTTCACTTCCCATATTCATTTATTTACTTGTCTTTGTATTCATGTACTTATGGAGGTGGTGGACTAGTCCAAAAGATCTTTTTCAGCCATGATCCAGCTCTATCCAAAAGGCAGAGACAAGACTGCACAGCTCAAGATAAAAGTATAACTAATGTTGCTGTTGTTGTTTGTCTTTCGCCTTTTTCCTGGTAAGGGGTCGCCACAGCAGAAACTCCCGTCCGCTAATGATTGGCAGTAGATTTTTACGAAACGCCGAGGTGCCAGCCAGACGCCCAACCTTTAACGAAGGCACGCCCATTTACGCACGCATGTCTTTGGATGCTAGCAGCCGTGGGAAGGACATGCAGACTCCACACAGAAGGCACTCCCAAGCCATGTCGAGAATCGAACGGGAGAACCTCTTGCTGTGAGGTAACAACGCTACTGCCGTACCACCACGGCATTCAATAATCTAGCATTTTTGGACATTCCGCATGTTTAGGGCATTACTTTGTTTTCTCTGTTACTCAAAATATTCAACTAATGAGGAATCTGAGGTGTAAAGAAAAGATAGGAAAAGGGTGACCAATAATTCAGTCTACCAGCTCTAGGACAAAGACAGCCTGACAGAAAAAAAATAAAACCTCACTGCCCACATAGAGACCATTTTTTCCATTGTTGATTAAGACTGTGATTTTAGGCAACCAATATCCTGCTTTCTACTACTTCTATTTTTGTGATGTATGTGATTCATTTTCAGATGGAAAACATGTATGGAAATAGATTTCTATCTGTTGCCACCAAAAAAAAGTATGATGAACTAAATTCCTGATACCATATTTCCACACTTGGAATTTCAGACTGTTCACAACTACAGTTATTGATGCTACCTCTGTTAAATGTTTATCTGCATTTTAAAGTTCTGAGACCATATTTTCATTTATGCAGGTTATTTTGAATCCTGATGCTCTTTGTCAATGAAACATGTGATCCTTTTATTTTAGAAACAAGTCTCACTTTTTCTGTCTCAACAAAGCTACAATGCACATAGATTACACAGTTTCTGCTTATGTGGCTCTAGCCTGTTTGTTTCTTTATTAGACAAAAAAAATACTAAACCTTTAAAAAAGATTCTTAATACCTATTCCTAGCTAATAAATTGTTATATTTGACATCAAACCTAAACACCTTTATAATTATGGAATTAATACAGTCTTCTTTTTTTTCAATTTTTTTATTTCTTGTTCATCGTATCATGGATGTGACACTGATGCAGGTCAGGTATTCTTCACTATTAATAATCTTAAACCAAAATTACAGGTTATCTGTGAAACAGTGGTCAACCAAAACCAAGCAAATTATTTTATATGGGTTTTCATTCCAATGATAATAGATACTAATTAAACTAAGAGAGAATGATGCAATTGTGGACTCGTTTGGGGTTATTGCACTATCTCACATAACACATATAGATGGCACTAGAGTTGGGTATTACAATGAAAGAGTTGTCATGTTTGGTAACATCTGCTGTATAATAGAATAACAATATTGGCCCCTGTATGAGCAATGATCACCTCCAACTTCTCAGTGTGAGGTCTTGGTGTTCAGTCTACTTGTCATTTCCCATTCTTTAGGTCAGGGAATGTGTTGCATTTACTTTTTCCCACTGAGTAGTTCTAAGTTTATAAACAGTAGAATCTCCTTTGAATGATGCTATTCATTGTTTATATATTACAACGTTTACTTTACATTCAGAAGATGCTCTATGTATGTTGTGCGTGGATCTGGGTACAATAATACATTGGGTTAGTACAAAGTTGTTGGAAATCTTCTGTATTCATTTCTTTAATGCAGAAAAAGAGTTACTTGTAAGGTTCATGGTGGATTCATGAGGATCAGTATTTGTGCACATTTGATTCTAGGATATGTAAGCACTTATACCTCTTACAGATATTAGTGTTTGTGTCAAAAAGTAAAGGGTCATTTCATTTACATTTCAAATTATGTATATTCATTAAAGAGTTTAAATCCTTAATAGTCTACAGTTTTAAGAATAAATAAAAAATACATAAATACAAAGTACAAATAACAGAAATAACAGAGGCACTTCTCACTGGAAAAAAAGAAGCAAAAAAATGTTCTTTATTTTTATTTATTTATTACATATTACCTGAGTAAATGAACTGTTCCATGGTCACTTTAAAGCCATGATCTGGATCATTTGGCAAAGACAGTACAGTGCATAATATACAAAAGCAGACAGAACTTTACAGTACAAAAGACTTTGGTACAATAGTTCAATGTAACAGCATTACAATACAAAATCTCAGTACAGTACAACATACTGTATAGGAACTTATTACAGTTTTACTGAGCAGACACACATTTAACAGCACATTTTAACAAATCTGTCATTAATATGCTATGCTGCTTATAACTGCCTACTATTTATGACAGCATTCTGTTTACATTATTTGCAATAAGTTTTATTGCCAGTTGCAGATACTGACAATATTTCATAGTATTGTTTATTTACATTCCAAAGGTTTGCTGGAGTAATAACACGATAACAGATGTGAACTTGTTGCCTGAGTTACCTTCAGATCTGCCCATTATCTTTAAAATTAATGCACTCTTTTTTTTTTACCAGGACTAGTTGCACTCCTTCTTGGACTTTCACTGAGTATGTTGTGTAAGTTTGTTCCTTAAGAGTAGACAGTAATTTTCATTTAGTAACTTAAAAGCTCTCTATTGAAATGTTGGCACTCAAAATACTGAGTTCCAAATAGTCAAACCAAGACTTGACCAAAAACACAGAGAAGAGCAAACTTGAAAATTGTTTTTCTCCTTAAAACTTCTTCTTACAGGGGGGCTTCTCTGCATCCCCCCTATGTTGGGGACAAATCCCCCGCACACCCTGAACTTATATATTCCAAATCTGAGATTGCTGTACCATAGAGAAAAGGGAATATTCCAAGAAAGGGCATCTCAAACTTAGTGTATGTAAGCCGGATCTTTCTGTCATTCAGTCTCCACGTTTTGGGATGTGCTGTAGAGGGCTCCAACATTTCAAATGGTTACCAACTTGAACATTAAGGAGTTCAACAAAAAGCAGATCCTAACTGTAACTCATAGCCAGCCCAGCATGTTTTTAAGATCTGGTGATGTTCTTTGTTGAGAGTTAGATTAATAAACTGTAGAATGTTGTTTTCAGTGGTCTGTATTAGGTTAGTGATTTGTGAGGTGGAGAGCAAACAAATAGGCAGTCCATATTTATGTCAAGAGAGTAGTAAGTTTATGACAGTGGCACATCTGGTCTTAATGGTAAGTAAACAAGAAATTTTCTCTGCTTGAGCTTCTTTGTGTAGGCAGAATGTATGAGATTCTTATAGGGTTACAGAATGTATGAGGTTCTTCGAGGGTTACAGAATGTATGTGGTTCTTCTAGGGGTTACAGAATGTATGAGGTTCTTCGAGGGTAACAGAATGTATGAGATTCTTCTAGGGTTACAGAATGTACAAGGTTCTTCAAGGGTTAAGGCCATGTATCTGCTGCTTTGTTTGGGACAGAGGGGCTCCTTCTGGGTTGATGACAGTTATGATCTTACCAATGATTAATCTTTATGAAGTTTCGAACATCATTGCTGTTGTCTTGTTTGTGTAACCTTCTCACAAGTAAGCCATTAGCAGGAAGGAAATTCTCCAGTTTGAAAGGGTTTAAGGAAGGCTTCTCAAAGTTGGGGGTTATTAAAACCTACACAAAATGCAGAGGCTGTTCCAGCATACAATACAAAAAAAACAACAAGCTGGAAATGCAGGAAGGACAAGTGCAGTAAAATGGTGTTTTTATTCCATAAAATTGGCAAAGATATTAACGCTTCACAAAATAAAAAATGTGTTTTCGTCCGAGTACCTCCCAGACTTCATCAGATAAATTCCAATTGGAACTGTACCACCCCTTATATACCCTTACACATTCAATTAAATACCAATTAACTTTTAAAGGTATACTGTGATACTGACATCATTAAAAATATAAAAACATACACAAAACAAGTTACAATTTAAAAGTACTAACACATGTTCCAAAATATCAAATGTAATAAAAATGATATACAGTACTGCAACGTATACAAAAGGTGGAAAATGTATATAAATAACTGCCAGTTAAAGCTTAGCAGACCTTAACTTTAATAATGGAACAAGTGAGATATTATCATTAAGACCAGGGTACCTATTAGCCTACAAAGCAATCTGCCAATAGGTTTCCCTGTACTCCAGTTTAGTTTCCCAGGCTCCCTCTCTTACTTCCCTAGGAACTGCCTCAATAACAAAAAATCTGAAACTGGCTCCCACACATTCCAGTGTATGCTTAAAGGCTCCCCCTCTTACTTCCCTGGGAACTGCCTCAATAACAAAAAACCTGAAACTGGCTGCCACACATTCCAGTGTATGCTTAAACAGTGCATTTTTTATGATTTTTGTTCTTCGCATCGTTTGTGTGTTCATAGATTTTACGTTTTAACTGTCTTTCTGTTTTAAACCAACAAATAAGCATCCTGGTAGTCAGTCTCCAGTCTTCAGTCCATTTTATTGTATAAAAAAAATCAGTTAAGCACTTTCATCAAACACAGTTGACTTGTCTTCTTTCTGTTTTACCAACGTATAATCCGTCACAAGCCCCACAGGTTACCAAATGTACTAAACCAGACGAGTTACAGTTACAGTAAACTTTTTCTGTCACCTGTTTTTGTCTAGCTGTAAGAAATATACCCTCAACTTGAAAGATATAAATAAACTGGTGGCAAACCCCACATTTATAAGTACCAATTTTTCTCTGGGAATGGACGTTTGTATTATTGGCCTGTTCTAAAAAAAATTTATATTCCATCCCTTTCGGAAAACTACCTTCAATGGTTTACCCTTTAGGTTTTCCAAATTTGTAAGTTCAGAAAATGTAGTCCATTCCCTTTCCAAAACATTTTTAATACAATAGGCGTCCGCACTAAAAATTGGTCACAAAGGCCCTATTATAACCTTGTTGTTTCAATTCTTGCTCCTGCTTATTAATTAATGCAAAGGTCCCTTTACCCAATATTGGGAAGTATTTTTCAGCCCTCCCTGCTAATACTTCATTTTTAACCTCCACAATCAGATCCCTGGGGTAACCCCTGTTCAAAAACATATTTTCCAGGACATTACATTCATTGTAAAACTCTTCATCCAATGATGTCATACGACTTATCCTAACGTATTGTCCCTTAATGATACCCCTCTTTTGAAAAAAATGGATGAGTACTAGAAAAACTGATATAGGAATTAGAAAATGTTATTAAAACCTCTAGTTATTTAGATAGCATACCTCAATCTCAAAAATACCCATGCAGTTTAGAAAATACTTTGCTCTAAGAACTCCAAGCAAGATTTAGCTAGTGTACAGTAAGCTGGTCAAACAGCTGAAACTGCTTTTGTTGCATCTGGATAATTAATTTATTCAAACTCAGTCCAAAAGAAATCATAGCAGGTCCCATCAAGACTACTAACAAGCTCATTGAATGCACTGAGGTGAAAGGAGATCCTTACTGAGGACATCTTCTCTGTTAAGTCCCATGCTATCTTCTCAAGCCTTGTGAAGCTTAACTCTCTCTGAACAGTAAGATGGCTTGGGCTATGGAACCTTTCCACTATTGAAAAAACATATCTGTACAGTCTGATACAGCAGAAACCTCACTGGAAAAAATGTTGGTCTCTTACATGAAATGATTTACTGGTATCTAGCAGAGTGATCATCCATTCTAAATGTACCCCTTCTCCCAAGATGCATCCTTCTCCACGTGTATACCAACTTGCACCCTAGCCATACTTCTCAGCCTCTTAGAGCAAGAAATCTGGACAAAGCCTAATAACAAAGGCCCAAAATAGGAACAGATTTTAAATATTGCTCTTATAAACTTAGAATGTTGATAGAATAATAGGATCTGTGCTTACATTCATTTTCTGAGGGATATAAAGTCTAAAACTCAAGTGTATGTCATTATTTATTGCAATCAGTCTTCAGGGATTTGCCAGAAAACCATAAATTTTATGAGAAACAAACCAAAAATATGACACAAAAATCTGGACATTCTATGAAAATCTGGACAGATGAGAGGTATGACTCTAACCACCAGAGCTCATGAAGTTTATGGTCAAAACAGTGCTCTCTAGTTATGATAGAGCTACAGTATGAACATTCTGGGATGACAGAATCCAGAACCCCAGTAATGGCTCAGTTAGAACCAGTTAAAAAGTTGCTCTAAGGCTATGAGGCTATCAGTGCTATCATTATAAGAAGCTGTTCCAACATGGCCATCAAGTCATCACAGGTAACATTTGAGCTTTGTAATAGGCTAGATGAAAATCAAGGTAGCAAACTCAGAGGAAGATAGTAAAAGAAATGGACTGGACAGAGTGTGTAGGTTAGCTGATTTATTGTTTAGGCACCTAGCATTTACAAGCCCTGCTCTAACACTTTTCTTTGGATGAGTATTTTATTTGAACATCTAGCATGATGCAGTGCATATCTAGTTAGGAGATGTCCAGTTAGTGGTTACCAAAGTTCTACTCACTGTAAACAGATGTTTTTTTTTTTCCATTGCCTAGGGGAATCCCAGTCAGAACCTCGTTTCTGATGGATCAAACTCATGTTTGTAAATATGAAAATATTTGAAACTACTCAGTTACAATATTGTGCGCATACTTTTGCTTTGTATTTTTATAAGATTGTATAGCTCCATTTCTTATCATTTGTTACTATAAATGTTGTTGTATTTTATTTTTGTAAACTGTCTAAGCTTTTCTCCTTGAGTCTCCACTGAAAATGGGCCAAAAGCCCAGCTGGACTAACCTGGTTAACAAATGTCAATAAATAAATAAATAAATAAATAAATAGAAACTGCAAAACCCCATCCTCAGAATCTTGAGACTTCAAAAAGTAAACTGCAGTTCAAGAAAAAAACATCCCCACTGCACTTCATGATGTGGGAGGCTGCACCCTGTAATTTAGATGCAATTTCTCTGAGGTCACTCTACCTCAGAGTAGAGATAATACTCTGAGATACCACAGTCTCAGAATTAGTATACATGCATTTATTTGATTTACTCTTGGTTGACCAGGTTAGTCCCACCATGCCAGTGTTCTCTTTTCAGAGATGACCCAAGGTGGCATTCTGTTATCAACAGAACTTTGTTTCACAAATATGTACTTAGATTTCATGAAGAAAGAATAAGGGCACACTTTCTAGTTAACATTATTAAGTTTCCATGGTGAATGTAAATGATTATGCAATAACTGATATTATATTTCCCCACATTTGTACTTACAATTCAAATAGTCACAAACCCACAATTGCTGTCTTCTTGGTAATGTTTGCATAAGCATTTTTATACTCTACAAAGGTTGACAAAGATATTTTTCATTGTAGACTTTCATTGTTGGAGTAACGAAGGGGTACTTGGTACTCAGAAAAATATATTTGGTTCATAATTGAGTATAACGCCCTATTCGGTATTTATTGTACTAAGCACCTACAGCAATTAGAGAGACCTCAGAGGTTTCTAACAAAGAACATCAAGGGTCTCCAGCATGTGCCATACACAGACCGGCTAAAATCTAAAATCCCTATCACTATACACCGTATCATATAGACTTTTTAGGAAAGGCTTAAGCCTGGCCTACCCTACAGAGCAACCTAAGACCCAAACGTAATGAACTCACTGCATATCCATAAATCAAATGGGTCTAGGACCACACATTCTAGGGACTTAATATGATCTCTAACTTAAATAGGACATGCTGGAGGGACAGATTTATCTCCCAGTGACTGCCATATCTTTGGAACAGGCTACCAATTCATGGGAAACAGAGCACCTCTATGTCACTGTTCAAGAGGAACCTGGATGAGTAGATGGGGCACCATAAATTCTTACCGGGGATAGTGCCCACAACCCTCCAGGTCATGGGCAGTCATCACTAAATGCATTCTTGAGTACTGACTAGTACTTCTACCATAGTATATTAGGTTGAAACTGCTAGACTTAAAATTACCTCTTAGTCGATAGCCTAGTAATCTCCTATGATCCTATGGTCATGTCCCAGTATAGATATACTTAAAACTGATTTTAAAAATCTGGTGGCAGGAGTAATGTTAAAAAATGTAACATTACTACAATATGACAACAATTTGAGATGTACTAAATTAAAATGGAAAATCTTATTTCTGTGATTCTAGTAGCTAGAAAAATGGTCACAAAGAAATGGAAGTCAAAAGATCTTTCATTAGTGACTGAGGTAAATGAAACTGTGGATGAAATTAACCAGGGGAAAAATCTTATTGGCAAAAGAACTTTGAGGAGCAGGTAAATGCCTGGATGTTTTTCATGTAGAATGTATAGGGACAAACTTGGTAGTTAACATTATTAAGTTTACATGGTAAATATACATCATTGTGTAATAACTGATATCATATTGTCTTTTATTTCAATCTTGATTGTGTCAACAAGTGCAATTATAGGTTTTAGGGATTTGAAAATTAGGTTTAGTTCCATGTATGACTGTCTAGGTTTAAAACAGTCACTTATACCATTTAACAGAAGTTCTTCTGGACCCAACAAAGGTTGCTAGGACTTTTTTATTTAAACTGTTTAATAGCTGATTAGATGTTCAAATAAATGTTTTAAATAGTTTTTTGGGAAAAGAACAGACCTGGAGAAATAAGAATTTGAATGTCAATTTTTATTTATATGTTAGTTAAATGGAATAATGGTTAAGTATGACACAAACATTCATCCATCCATCCATCTAACCTCAACCCCTTTTCCCATTTTTTTTTGCACATGGGGTTAGGGTGTTACTTACGCATTGACAATCACCTTGATCCAAGGTTTATACTGTTGAGAGGCTAGCCCTGCCACGGAAGTATGACACAGACATTAACAGATTTTAATTAGTTATATAAATGTTTAGATGAAATGGATGATTATTAAAAGATATATGTGATGTTAAATATTAAAAGTCAAATGTTATTTTCAGCTTTCCCATCGCTGCAATATTCAATGTGTGGCGATTTAAAGTTTAAGATAGTGGGGCTGTTTCTTATGATAGTGGGAAGACTGTTCTAAATGTCAAATGCCAACTTTTGTGCATTCAGCCACCATTTATTTATTTTTTTATTTATTGACATTTGTTAACCGAGTTAGTCCAGCTGGGCTTTTGGCCCATTTTCAGTGGAGACCCGAGGAGAAAAGCTCCAAGAAATACAGTAACAAAATACATTCAGCTATTGTGTTACACATCGTTCATAAAACAAATTATAGTAATGAAACATTCAAGTAATTGAGTTATACAGACATTATAATATTCAAGGCATACATGGTAGCACACAGTTATCTTATCTGGTGGGGTGTAAGATATAGAGGAGGAGAAATAAAAAAACAACAAGATGGAGTTATTTGCATATTTACAGTTAGTAAGACTAGAGCTATTTTTAAGGTACCTAAAAGTATAGAGAGGTATTTAGGAATAGAGGAATTTCTGATGTTCAGACATATGTATGTGAGTAGGGAAAAAAAGGTAAGGTGTACTTAGATGTAATAGAGGGGAGGTTAACAGTACGTATAGTAGAGATGTAATAAGCAATAAAGATATGAGGTTAAAGGTAACTGAGTGGGAGAGCTAAGATAGGAGAGGGAGGAGTTAGGTTGGGGTTATGCAGGAACAAATTTTGGAGCTAAGTAGATGAAGTCTGAGCTTTTCTTTAAAGTTGGCTGGGTGAATAGTGGAGCATATGTCTGTAGGAAGTTGTTCCAAGCTTGGGCTATAGAGCATTTATATAAGAGTTTGCCTAGAGATTTCTTTGGTTGGAAGGATTGAAGTAGTTGTAGGTTGGAGGTGCAGAGGGTACGAGCAGGTTTATACGTAGAGACGAAAGTTAAAAGAGCAGGACAAGATGTGGGCTTGTAGTGAATAGAGTGAACCATTTGAAGTTGTGAAAACAGCAGTAAGTGAGGGAATTCAAGCCAGTTAAGGGATGTAAGGGCTGTGCAGGGGTGTGTTTTGTATGGAGAGTTTGTGATGAATCTTGCAATCTTATGGTAGGTTTGCTGGAGTTTATGTAAAGTTGTGGTTTGAATGTTAGTAAACAATGGGGCAGCATAGAGAAGTAATGGGAGGAGAAAAGCTTGGGCTAGGGTGAGACTGGCATTTGGAGTTAGGTATTTTTTTTATTTCAATAGAGTAAGTCTAATTTCTGGTTGGTCTTTTTTATACAGTGTAGGTGATGTAGGTTAAATTTAAGTTCATCATCGATAATGACTCCAAGAAGTTTAGAATAAGCATCAGGTTTAATAAGAGTATTGTTTGAGGAACTAAATGAGAAGGACGTTTTAAGGTGGGAAAGTGAGCGGGGGAGGAATAATAGGAGTTTAGTCTTTTTGGGGTTGAGGATTAGTAGGTTATCTGTTAGCTACTGTTCAGTAGATAGAAAGGATTGCTGAGTAAGGGAATGAAGTTCAGAGATGTTGTCAGAGATAGAGATGAGGGTAGAATCATCAGCATATTGTATAAGGGAGGATAGTTTACATGAAGTGTGAAGGTCATTGGTGAAAATATTAAACAGGAGGGGTTCTAGGATGGATCCCTGAGGAACCCCTGTTGGAACAGGTAGGAAGGGAGAAGATGAGGAGAGCCATCTAACAGATTGCTGTCTGCCAGACAAGTAGCTAGAAAACCAGGAAATGGTGGAGGGTGATAGGTTGAGGTTGGTGAGTTTGGATAAAAGTAGAGGGTGGGAGACTGTGTCAACAGCTTTAGATAGGTCCAAGAGCAGGCAAGAAATTAGTTTATTGTTGTCTGGGGCCTCAGCAATGGTGTGAGTGAATGTTAGGAGGGCAGTAGTTGTGCTGTGTCTGGGACGGAAACCATGCTGGGTTGGAGTGAGAAGATTATGTCGGAGTAGGTGTTTGAGAAGTTGAGTATGAATGCTCTTTTCAAGAATTTTAGAGAGGGGGGATAAGATGGTGATAGGCCGGTAATTGGATGGGTCTGTGGAATTTCCACCTTTGTGTAAGGGAATGGTATAGAAAGATTTCCACAGGGTAGGCAGGGTGGATTCTTGGATAGATCTGTTAATGATAATAGATATTGGGAATGCTTTTGAGTCAGCTGCTAATTTTAGGAAAACAGGAGGTAAGTTGTCAGGGGAGGGGGAGCAGGGTTTTACCTTTGGAAGAAGAGCTCGGATGAATGATGTGGAGACAGGTTGAAGGGAGAAAGAATTGTTGTCCGGTAAGTTGAGAGGGGTAGGTGGAGGAGTAGTGTTGCTGCTAGATGATAAGAGAGTCTGTACAGTATTGATAAAGTGAGTATTTAGTAGTGTAGCTGTTTCTTGGTCAGATGTATTAGGGTAGGGAGAGGGAGTAGAGGGGTGGCCAGGAGAGAGAATATTGTTAATGGCTGACCAGAATATCTGAGGTTTTGATTTGCTGTTTATTAGATTAGAGTTAAAGAAGGACTTTTTTGTCTAGGTTGATTGGTTTTTTGGTTAGATTTCTGAGTTGTCTGTATTTTTGGAGAAGGGGTGGTTGCTTGGATTTCATCCATGCTTTCCATGCCTTGTCTCTTTGGAGCATAAGGGCTCTAGAATCTTTAGAGAGCTATGGGGCATAGTTAGCTTTTACTCTAACCTTTGTGGAGGGAGCAAGGGAATTAAGGGGGTTTAAGAATATGTTATTGAAGCTGCATACAGCATCATTTAGGGGGATCTTAGTCAGAAAAGAACAGTTGATGGATGATAAGATGGAGTTGAATTCTGTAGTGTTAAAGTTTGTGAGTTTACAGCAATGTCTGAACAGGTTTGAGTTATTTGGTGGGGAGGTATATCTAAAATTAGAGGTAGGTAGTGGTCACTGTGGTGATCTGGTAGTGTAGAGGGTTGGTGATATAGGTTAGGGGAGTTGGTTAGTATCCAGTCAATTATGGAACTGGATAATGGGCTTTTATGGATTCTAGTGGGAGAGGTTACAAGTTGGCGAAAACCATGCAGATTGATGCTATTTTGAAGGGAGTCAGTTCTGAGTTTGGCCCAGTCAAGGTTAGTGTCACCTAGAATGAGGGTTTCATAGGGTATGTTTTGGGTGAACCAGGAAAGGATTTTCTCTAAGGTGGGTAAGTTATTTCCTGGGGGGATATATACTGAGGAAATGGCAATTTTCTTGTGAGGATTAAGATGGCAGTTAGTGATGAGAAGTTCAGGTGGGTGAAAATCAGGGATAGGTGAGGGGAAAGGAGAAAGCTTTAGGTTGTTTGAGTGAAGGATGGCAACACTGCCCCCTTTTTTAGATAGTATGTCTAAACGATAGATATTGTAGCCTGGTGGTCGGAATATTTCATTATGTGTAATATGTGGCTTAAGCCAGGTTTCAGAGAGGCATAGTATGTGGGGGTTTTTTTGGGCAATCCAAGCATAAAGCTCAGTGATTTTATTGGTTAGACTTTGTATGTTTAGAGAGTATATGGATAGGTATTTAGGCGGAGTTGGGTTGGGTATGGCAGATCGGGGAGAGGAGTTAGGAAGGTTTGGAGATATGAGAGAATAGGGAATAGTATGGTTTAGTGTGGAGGTAGAGGAGAGTGGGATGTGTAATTAGGTCTAGAGTGGGTGGGACCAGGGTTGGGGGTGGATGTCACCTGAGGTGAATCGGTTATTATTAGGTACTGTGACTAGGAATGTAGACTGGTGTATCTTGAACAGTTTGGACTTAGGTTTATAGGTTGAGGGAGATATATCTAATCTGGTAGATTTTTTTAGGTAACAGTTGGGGAGGTTGAACAGAGCTGGGGAGATATCAAAGTTGGATAGAATAAAATAGGTGTTTGAAGTGTATATGGTATGGGAGGATGTAGTGTATAACAGATGGAGGGAAAGGTGGGAGTGGTATGAGGTTTGAGTGGTTAAGAGAAAGAGGAGTAGCGAGGTTAGAATGAGATATTGCATTTTAGTTAAATAGTTGCTGAAATGTGAGTGGTGATTGTAGGGAGTAAAGCAGACAGAAGGAAAGAGATATAGTATATAGGTAGGTGGTTATTAGCTGTAGTGGGAGGAGTAGGATATACTGGGGGACAGGAAGTGAAGAATAGTTTAGGCTGACAGGAAGTTGTTTATTACTGGATAGTTGGAGGAGGAAGTGGAGGGAGTAGATGGTATAAAGGAAATTGTATCAGGGGTGTGTGGGAATGGGGGTAGGGTAGGAGAGCGAAGTGAGCCCGAGTGTAGCAAGGGCGAATGGAGCAGGGCAATGCTCAGGTAAGAAATGGCACAGGCAAAACCAATCAGAGAGCAGAGGGATTGGCTGGATTGTGTGGAGAGAACAGCACAGCTAGGGAGCAGTTACTTCACTGATTTTCTTTAGTTTAAGTTTCATTTTTCCTCTAATTTACTGCTTGGTCAAAAGCTGAGCAGTTGGGAGACTAACAAAAATAGCAGTCGGTCTTGCTGGATAGAGGAAAAGGACAGCACTCTAAACAATAGCAGGGTAGAATAAAGTGAGTAGAGAATAGAGAAAGGAGAAAAAGAGAGATAGAAAATGTTAGGCTAGGGCTGCTGGTGTCTTGTTTCTTGACCTAAGCTATACATGGTGTAAGAGCGTATTCAGACACTAGTTACTTCACAGTAACTCTAGGGGCATTGAAACAACTGTAGGTAACACAGATGCAAGGTTAAAGGTATCACTTTCTTTCACAATAATTATTTGTTATTGGAGACACATACTTAAGTGGCCTTTGTAAAAAGAGGTTTGCTGTTTGCAGAGCCGTAGGTCAGGAGAAGGGTTTCAGAATAGTGTTCCATGCATGGTGTTCATTAATCGGTGCCCAGGTGAAACCACAGGGGAGACTCCACTATAGGTTAAGTGGTCTTTGTAAAAAGAGGTTTGCTGTAAGGTGACCTCTTAACAGAAAATGATGCTATGTTTTGAGGTTTGAAGGGTTAATGGCAATTGTATTTAGTTTTACTGTTAGTGATGGACTAAAGCTCAAGTAGAAAAGCTTCAGTGTTAAAGCAACAACTCATGTTGGGTTCTTTCTGTAACTGGTAAATAATCAGTACATTTGAGCATGATAGTGTAAGACAGTCTTTATATAAGGTGGTTACCATCATCCAAATACTTCCCTGTCTCTTGTGTAATGGAAGTTGCTGCATATGAGTTTCAGGATATAATCTACTGTAACAATTAATTTTAGTAGCATAATAATTGTATGTTGTTAAGAGTAAACTTCTTCCCTTTTGTTAATGTCTTCATTTCCTAATGATAGATTGGAACTGTGCTACTGTTAATAGGCTGAGTGCACATTCTTGTAAGCACTTCACCGTGTTAGGAAGGTTTGAGTTAATTTTACTTCCACATTGATGAGGCACTGTGATATAGGTACCAGGTGTACCCTGAAGCATCATGTCACAGCACTTGGACATAGCTATTGATGTCCAGCCATTCCTGCACCCATGCTATCTGAGCTGACGTTTCTCCCAAAACAGTCACGGTTTTGTAGTGACCCATCACAAGCATTGGTGCCCCAGAAAATACCACTGGTGTTTTGGCTTATTCAACACTTGTCAGCTCCAAACAATACATCAGTGAATGATGTCATTGCTGTCAGCCACAATATGTTTGATTCACATCCTTTGATGCCATTGATAGGATGGCTCATATTAAAATCCAATGGCTGGCAAAGAGAAACAGATTTATTTTTTAAATGCACCTGGAAGATTCATGCATCTTTGGGATCATTACCAAAGAATTGCACATAATGGCTTATGGAATAAATAGCAATACATAGACACTTTCGGGCCTTTTGATCAGTTCTATGAAGACTCTGAGAAGGAAACAAAAAGATTGTGGGTCTATATTAGATAATCAAACTTTAGAAAGTTTGACTGTCATATGGTCAACACCATATGATTGAACTTTTAAAGGTTCGAACATCTAATAAAAAAATAAGCTACACAAATAACCTACCTGAATGTTTTAAGCAGAGGGCAAGCCCCCCTGCACCTCCCACACTGCCCACTCTTTAAATATACCAACTCCGAGATCGCACTGCAGTGCAGAAAAGGGAAATCTTCCCATTCCGCACTGTACAGAGATCTCTGTTGAAATGTTCGAACTTTCAAAAATGCGATCATATGGTGTCGACCATATGACAGTCGAACATTTGAAAGTTTGATCATTCAATATAGACCCAAAGATTGTACACATCATACACTAACATTTCAAGTGTCTGCTTATGAGTGTGTCTAAAGAAAAGGGATCCCAATGACTATTTTCCTTCCACTTCTTCTAGAGGATACAAAGGGAGCATCAGGGTCCATTTCAGTCTGGCTAAAGTAGCTGGAAAGTGAAAGCCATGCAGTTTCTTTTTCGTCTCATAGATCTGGCAGGGGGTATATTTTAGTTGCCTGAGCAGAAGTAAATCAAGCTCTGTGCCCTGCAAGATTCAAATTAAGAAGGTGAGAGTTTCTAAATTACATTTACTGGATCACCAGACCTTCTGATTGTGGCAACCAAATGTGGGTAACATATATGCAGAATACAGCTTTTGAATGTGATGTATATCATGTAATAAATTTATTTATTTTATTTATTTATTCGCATTTGTTTAACAGGAAAGTCCACTGGGCCAAAGTGAACCCATTTTCAGTGGGGGCCTGGGGAGAAAAGCTCCAACATAAGTACATACAATATACAAACAACAAAAAATGTATTACAACTTTTTTGGGAAATTACGGAGAATTGCAATAAAAAAATGTAGAAATTACAGAAAATTACAATACATGTACATACAATCAAGAATACAATATATGTACAGTCAGACACAAGGAAAAGAAAACATTTGTTGTTATAGTTAATATAATATTTCATTGGATGACAACCAGTTGTTGAATTATGCTGGGGTCTGGGTGAGAGAACAGAAATATTTGCATTCATGAAATAAGATTCCTATAGTTAGTTTAGCATATTAGTGAACGACAGGGTAATAAGAGACATTTATAGGATAGTATATTAATGTGCTGCAGTGAGTGTGATACAGGAATAAGGGGGAGTATTAGTGTAATTACAGCAGAGTGGAAAAGCTAGGGGGGTAGAGTTATTTAGGTGGATGTAAATCTTGCTTTTTTATAGTGTACATGTGGGTGGATTAGGCTAAGTGTAGGTTAATAGTTTTGTAGAGGAGTTCAGGTTACACAGGGTTGAGAGGAGGTGCAGGAGGATTGCCACAAGGTGGAGAGATAATGGAGTAGAGACCTTTTGAAGGAGGAAGCATTGCTAATTTTTCTGATAGATGATGGGAGTGAGTTCCAGAGTTTGGCTATACTGTAGGAGTAAAGCATTTAACCATCTGCAAGTTTTGTTTTTTCTCCCTGTAAGAGAAATTGTTTTTCAGATCTGAGAGGTCTGTTGGGCTGGTACAGAGTTAGTACTGGGGAGAGGGCTGGCCAGGTTGAAAGCTTATAGATGATTTTGTATGCTGTAGTTAGTTGTTAAGTATGTGAGGTAATGTGAAAGGTCAAGCCAGTTCAATGAGTGGAGAGAGTAGCAGTGATTGGGAGGAATATTTTATATTGGTGACAATTTTATTGTAACAAATCTCAATTTTTGTTTTCAGAGAGGATTGAATGTTGGTAAGCAGAGGAGGGCCATAGAGGAGGGAAGGCAGGAGAAATGTTAAAGCAAGGCTTTGTTTAGGAGAATGGTTTAGGAAATGGTTACGCCTGCTGAGGGTGCCAAGTTTTTGTAGGGTCTTTTTGACATTATTGGGGATGTGCAAGTCAAAAGTTAGGTTTACATCTATGGTGATCCCTAAACGCTTTGAGTGGGAGACTACTTCTATGATAGTATTATTTACAGAGTAAATGGTGAATTCAGGCTTGTTTAAGAGGGTAGTTTCTTGGGGGTGAACAGTAAAACCTTAGTTTTGTTGGGGCTAAGGGCAATATGGTTGTTAGCCATCCAGGTTTCAGTGGATGAGAAGGCATCTTGGGTAAGTGATTTAAGGTCAGATGAAGAGTTGGCAGTGCAAATAATTGCTGAGTCATCTTCATATTGTATTACTGATCCATTTGTAAGCGAAGAGTGGAAGTTATTAATGAATATGCTGCAAAGAAGGAGCCTTAGTATGGAGCCTTGGGGTATGCCTGTTGATATACTTAGCAAAGGTGAGCAGATGTTGTACCATTTGGTGGATTGTTGTCTATTTGTAAGGCAGCTCATGAACCAATGTAATAGGGGGAGTGACACCAAGGTTAGTCAGTTTATTGAGAAGTAGAGAGTGGGAAACTGTATTGAATGCCTTGGAGAGGTCAAGAAAGAGAGTGAATACAAGTTTACCAGAGTTTCAAGCTTGATTTACTGTCTCCATGAAGGATATAAGGGTTGTTGTAGTGCTATGGTTGGGCCGGCAACCATGTTGGGTAGGTGAAAGAAGTTGGTTTTGGAGTAGATAGTTTAAAAGTTGGGAGTGTAGACATTTTTTAAGGATTTTAGATATTGGGGACAGTATGGCTACTGGGCAGAAATTGAAAATGTCAGTACTGATGCTCCCTTTATGTAGTGGGAGAATGTGTGCTTTTTTTTCCAAAGGGTAGGTATATAGGACTCTTGGATAGACCAGTTAAGAAGTATGCTGATTGGGTAAGAAATAGCTCTGGCTGCAATCTGCCCATAATCAGGAGGAAGGTTATCAGGGGGTATTAGTCCCTGTCTTGAGCTTGAGGAGATATCTTGTTATAGTAGAGATGGATATAGGGTAGAAGGTAAAAGTTGGTGTAGAAGAGTTTTGTGTGGATTGTTCAGAAGGGGATGGGCTGGTACTAGTGGGAGTTTGGGGAAATGTTTTTGTAAGGTTGACTATAGTTTCAATGAAATATGTGTTGAAAAGCGTTGCTATCTCAATTGGTGTTTTTTCTAGATTGAGACAGGGGTTATACTTGGTCCCAGGGCTGATAAGAGAAGACACAGAGTGCCAGACTTTTGGGGGGGGGGTTGTTTGTAATTGTTTTGGAGCCAAGGTAGTAGTTTTTCTTGTCATTAATAATTAGGCGTTTTGTTTGGTTATGAAGTTACCTATATTGTAACAGGTCTGACTGTTTTGGGGGGTTTTTTGCCATTTTTTCCATATTTTATCTGTGGAATTGATAAGCTACTTTGTGTTTTTAGACAGCCAAATGGCATGATTTGCTTTTACTCTCTTTTGCCATAGGAGGACCATTCTGTTTAGAATACAGAGGCATGTTGAGTTAAAGAACTCAACTGCTTCATTGACTGGAAGAAATTTTAGTCTGTTCCAATTGATATTGCTCAGAGTTTCAAAGAAGTTAGCGGGGTCGAATGATTAGGTATCTTAAAACATTTGTATTGGTATTGAGTGGGTATAAGAGACCTCCTGTGTATTATATAGGCAGGTAAGTGGTCACTAAAATTACAGGGTAGAGTGCCTGCTGAGGAGATTTTGTTAGGATCAGATACAAGAATCCATTAGAGTATGGAGCCATAGTCTTTATTTTTGCTGGGTCTGGTAATGCTATAGTTAAATTGTGTAAAATTGAAGAGATTAATATTTGATAGTAGGGAAATGTTATGCTGTATTGTCCAGTTTATGTTTACATCACCGAGAATAATTGTTTCATTGTTTATGTTATTTGAAGTCCAAGCCAGGATTTCTTCTAGTACTGGGGTGTTATTGCCTGGGGGAATTATAAAGGGCTATTATGGAAAGATTTTTACAATTGTCCATTTTTAGGAATGCAACTATGATTCGGCAGTAGAGAATTGTGGGCTGACCCCAGAGAAGGGTTTGATGGTAAACTTATTTGTGAATAGGAGTGTGACACCACCTTCATTTTTGCGGGGTCTATCAGCTCTTATCCAGGAATAGCCTGGTGGGAAGAATTCTGAGGTTTTATATGGTTTCTGCTACAGCAATTATGTCAGGTTTATTATGGGCTATCCATGCGTGGAATTCAGGGATTTTGTTTCAATTGTTTTGGAATATTGAGAGTTGTTATGTTTAGAGATTTGTAGAAGTTAGAATTGTTGAGTGTGGAAGGTGAGAGGCCTGGGTTGGGATGAATATCTCCACACTGAGACAGAGTGGAGAATATGTGGAGTAGTAGTGTGAATAAAGGTTTTCTTCTAGAGTTTAGGATTACTGTATTATACTGTTGGTAAGTAGTGTTGGTGTTCTGGTGAAGGATTCTTAGTTTAGCAAGTAATAGTATATTGTGTGTGAATAGACTTGGGGATATCTGAGACTAGCTAAGTAGAGTAGGACCTTGTATAGATGTTGTAGATAAATCTTTAGGAGGTAGGTTTATGGTATAAAGTGATGTTAGGTTTGATAGGAGAAGGACTGATAATAATAGAGAAAGAAGTAATGCAGTATTGGTGGTACAAGTAGTGATGGAGGTAGTAAGTGACATGGTGGATGTTACAAAGTGCGAGAAGTATATAGTGAAAAGTGTGAGAGGTAATTTTTAGATAGCGGTGGCAAAAATAAAAAGTAAAGGCAGTTAAGATAAATGCAGGGGCGGCTCATGCTATTGGACTGCCGGACTGCAGCCCTCCCACCTTAGAAAAACACAAAAATAATCTTTAAAACTAAAAAACAAAACTGAAAAAAAAAAAAAAAGCACGAGTCCCGACTCCTCTGAGCATGCGCAGAGGCATTTGAAGACTTCAGACTGCCTTTATCAGCAGTCCGGATAGAGAAACACAGGTACCCAGCAATCATTGCTGCAAGTGCACCCAGGAATCAGTGCAGTGACGACCGCACAGAAGAGGAGGTCCGGACTGCTTCGGCTGCAGGCAGACCCAATGAGGAGAGAGGTGAGCTGGAAGACCCAATGAGGACTGAGAGAGGTGAGCTGCTCTCGCGGGACATATTGCGCGGGCTGGATTGCTCCGTTTCGCAGGCGGGTTTGGTCGCTGGATTGCTCCATTCAGGAGGTAGTGGTCGCTGGATTGCTCTGTTTTGCAGGCGGGTTTGGTTGCTGGCTGGATTCATTGAGGAGGTAGGTGGTCGCTGGATTTCTTCGTTCGTTGAGACATACAGGATTCAATTCATTCAGGAGGTAGGTGGTCGCTGGATTGCTTTGTTCGTAGAGACGTGTGTGTGTGTGGTTTTTGTGTGTATGTGTCTACCATGCCTCTCAACTCCTTCTGGATTAATAAACAAAGCCAGTAACAGTGGATGGGAAGCAATAAACTCTAGGGACACTTCTTAAACATAACTGTTTTAGTCACTAAAAAAGTTCATAGAAGAACAGTTTTGGAAATTATTTATTTGGTTTAAGCCATTCCTTCAACTTCACTCTTTCGTCATCATAAATGAATTCCTTCTAAATTAATAGAAACAGAGTGTAAATTGTCCAGTAGTATTTTCTTCATATAGTAATTACCAGATTTGAAGTAGGTGGTGGGATATTTTTCTGACTCATTCATGCTGATACTTGTAAAATGATTATTTTGCTCACTTCTGTTTTAAATACTTTTTATTATACATTGATGCATAGATTACTGAACCTATACTAACCAACTGTAATGGAATGAATGCAGACGTGACCAGCAATGAATTCACAGTTACTCAAAAGTTGAAGTGGGGTCTTTTAACACTGAATATCACTATGCCATGGTCTGATTGATAATGGTACATACAGAGTTAAAATAGTTATGTGAGACCAACAAAAAGTTTTCTGTCAGTAGTTAGTGCTTTGGTCCGGCATAAATGCATATCATATTTACATTTTAGTGTTTTGGACTCATTTAAGTTTATGTCAACAAAGCTGGCTGTAGTCTTAGATCTGGGTAAATGCTTATTTGTCAGAATGGATCATGATTGTGTCTAGGAAGAAAATGCAACTCAAAACTGCAAAGAAGATAGCCAGACACAGCAGATGTTTATCATCCCTCATTTTGTGATAGATAGATAGATAGATAGATAGATAGATAGATAGATAGATAGATAGATAGATAGATAGATAGATAGACAGATGATAAATAGATACTCCCCAGACTTCCCATAATAATATTTTTTTCTTGCAACCTATAAAAAAGCATCATGTTTAGCACAGAGAATCTTTAATTGGTGATATATGAGAAGATACTCTTATACTGCCAGATGAGTCAAATTCAGTTTATGCAAAGAATAGAGCAGTACACCTGCATTTCAGTAAATCAGAGAATGATCACTGGTGTGTGTGTGTGCAAAATGCCCCAGTTACTATAGAGAGAACAAATGGTGGTGGTTAGAGATACTCAGGCTTGAACCTTGTACCTTGGATACAGGTGGCAAGGACCTGAATTCCCTATCTAGCACCATTTCTAAAAAAAAGTGCAGATTTTTGCCTCATATTTGTTCTGTTCCTCATAAAATCTGTGGTTTCTGTATCTACATTTTTCCTTGCAAAGTCTGTGGTGCACTGGAAGCATTGCTGCTTAACAGCTGCAGGTTCTCTGGTTTGATTCTTGGCTGGGGTGCCTTCTGTGTGGTGTCTGCATGTCCTCCCATCTTACAAAGATGTGTCTGGCATTTCTCCCTGCTCTGCTGAAAATGGTCTTTTGTTCCAAGTCAGACTAGTTTCTTGGTTAAATGTTTAAAAATAAGAGGCATTTGAATTTCAGACTTCATATTCTTCAGAAAGTACATGGTAACACATAAATGTTTATTCTAGCAGTTGTCTAAGTTTATAACATGGATATTTGAAATTTGTCTCTATTTTTGGGACTGTATTCCCCCATTATTGGCTTTGTCCAGGTATTTTGCGCTAAGGTTGAGAGTTATCTATGGTGAGAACTGAATTCATTGAATGTCTGGGGGCTGTATTCCCCCCATTACTGGCTTTGTTCAGGTGTTTTGTGCCAAGAGGTTACCAGCTATGGTGAGAACTGAATTCACTAAATGGTAGTCATTTAAGTTTGTCTTCCTGTCTTTCACAAAACAGCTGATTTGGCATAGTGGTATGTTTCTCTGACTGTTTTGCACAGGGTCCCCTGGGTTAAAGACGTGGCAGTGAAATGTATGGTGGTAACACAGCATTTTATTCTAGCAACTTTCCAACATTATACAAGCAATGTGTAAAATGTGTCCCTGGTTTTTGGGCTTTTGTGCCCCCAATAAATGTCGGCTTTTTCCAGATTTCTTGTGCTGCAAAGTTCAGAGATACAACTGTGTGTCGAGTAGATTTTACAAGGAGCTGAGAGCTGCAGGGGAACAAAACTTTAGTGCTGCTTATTCTGAGTCTGTTTGCATTGTTAATAGCACAACAGGTAGTGTACTTGCGTTTGATGCAGAAGACTGTGGGTTCTACTCCCACAGTAGATAGATGCATTACTGATACTGTACTGTGTTGTAAAGTGGGTGGACGCTGCAGTCCTTTTTGGCAAAGATACCTAGAGTAGTAACTATGAACCTGTTATCAGTTTGCCATACAGTCCCTATTGCGATATTACTAGCTTATCATTTTTTTTAATGCATGCAACATAGGCAATTTATTCCTCAAGGGCAACAGGCACTTTATTTGTAGATGAGTAAACAATGGCATATAAAGTTGTTTGCTAGCAGCAACCTCTTCATTGTTACAGATTTCTTTAATGTGGAATTATTTAGATGACTTTTACTACTTCAGAGATTGTGCATATTTACTGATACTGGTGGACTGTAGAAGGTTGAGTAGACTTTTATGATGGAAATGTTTTGAACTGGGTAGTTTTGTCATTGGTGCATGCATTTTGTTTCATTGTTTACTGGAAAAATGCCGTCTAACAACTGTACTGTATTGTACAAGGAATATGATTTAGTACAATCAGGAAGGTGTATCAAAGAACACATGTATGTTTTATGTGCAAGGGGCCTATGATTTGAAAACAGCCCAAAGTTAATCTTTATCTGCCACTGGCAAAATGTATTTTCTTTGAATGTGAGTTTCAATGCTGTTTCATTGAATGTGAGTTTCAAGGGCAGATAAGTTTTAATGCTAAGCCTGTTTTCATTGTGAGACTGCATTGCTTTGTTTAGCAGATGTCTTAGTGTTTGTGCTGTAAAATGCTAAATAAAACTTTCAAATGAAATCCAAATCATCATAGAAGTAAAGCAGTATGCTCATTAGTGTTTATGGTAAATGAAGTGAAATAGCCAAGTAATGGATCATTGGAATGGCTGCAGGGGGGAGGGCTCCATTCGGCCATGATTTTGTGAGGGGGGAAGGGTGGCAAACTCAGACAGCCCCAGCTGGAACTATGCCTCCCAACTGTCCAGATTTTCACAGAATTAATAGATTTTTGCTTCTTATTTTTGGTGTGTTCCTCATAAAATTTGGTTTTCTGGAAAATCATTTTGGAATGAAGTCACTATATAATGACACACTGAGTTTCAGACTTCATAACCTTCAGAAAAATGCATGCGAAAGTAAGACCTGTTATTCTACCAACTGTCTTAGTTAATACAAGAGCAATTTTTAGTACTGTTTATATGTTCCCCCAATATATTTGGCTTTGTCCAGATTTATTGCATTAACAGGTTGAGAGGCACATGCAGATAAATTGCTTTATAGAATTAGGCATAGCCAAACTTCTCAACTGTCCCCGAATTTGGCTCAAAATGTTGCTCTTCCCCTCATAATCCCTCCGCAAAATAGCAATTTTGGAAGAAAACATGGAGGGTTTACAATTAAGAAATAACTGTAATAATCAGAGTTATAGATTACTTTTATTTCAGAAATGCATGTAGATTCTTTTATTTTGTCAACTGCTCAAGTTAGCAGTACTAATATTAAAAATGTGTCCCTTCTTTGACAGGTTCCCAGCTGTATTGTGTGGCTATTTTATATTTTTGCATCACATTTTTGGTCCATTTTTCATAAAATTGTGTTTTTTGGGGCAAATTAGTGGTAAATCATTAAAGACTGAAGTTAGAAAATAATGAGACATTTGAGTTTCAGATTTCATAACCTTCAGAAAATTCATACTAATGCAATACCTACTATTCTATTATCTTTCTAAGTTTATAAGAGCAATATTTAAAAATTGTCATTTTTGGGCCTTTGTCCCACTTCTATGTATGGCTTTTTCCAGATTTCTTGCTCTGAGGTTGAGAGGTATGACAAATGTGTCAGGGTCATCAGTCATCCAGAGACATTTCAAATTGTGACATACTTGTTGCACCCCACTCCCCCATGTAGTGACTCTGGATGTGTCCAAGCAAGGCAAGGAGCAGTTATGCAGTGCAAATGTGCAGGGTGTAAATGTGCAGGGTATCCCCCCATCCAAGGTAGACACAAGTACTACAGCGGCTTTTCATCTGTTCTTGATTTTGCAGAATGGTCTGTTTTCTGTCATATTTTTGTACTGTTGATTTATGCTTATTACTCAGAAAGTGCCTGTTGCTCTGTGTTTTAAGTAGCAATGCTTTAATGACCATGAGGTAAGCTTGTCTGAGATCATAACATGCAAGTAATCTTTAATAAACATACTGTTAAAGAACTGCCAATACTGAAAGCCTTTCTGTTGTTGCCATGCAGAGAATACTTAACTAGATAATGTATAAGCGTTGGGTATTGAAATGCATATGACAGTATTTGTAATAAAGGACAGGATTACATTATTTTAAGAAACTCATTACACTTGTTGGAGACCTCCAGTGATCTCTGAGGGCTTTACCCGTAAACTAAACAGAATGCCATTCATGTGTGGTCCATAACTTGTACAGTAATCTTTTAAGCAATGTATCTTGAACTTGTTTCTTGTTTGCTGTTCATTTTTTTACTTTGATCATGTTTTCCCCATGAAACAAGTAGACAGTTGTCAGGCAGCAGGTCTTTTTTGGATAAGAAACATTTTTTACAAGTGAGGGCATCACAGAGATTGCTACTTTCAGCATGTTACTTAGTACTTTAATAAAGCTGAATATAAATTATAATTAGAACTGCAGTGCAAGGAGAAGCGGTTTGAGTTGAGTGCTGCTTGTTTTTCGTATACTTGATTTTGGCTGGCATTCCAGTAATGTATTTAAAAAGTAATTTATTTTTTCATGCCTCACAACCTTTTTGTTTCCATCTAGATATTAAGTAAGCAGTCATGCAGCCAATGCATTGAAATATTTTTTATTATTTTATACTTAATTTGTCTTAATTGGACTCTCATAATGAGGGTTTGGCACCCAGGGCAGCATATTTTAATTAAAGTTAGTTTTTGTGGTTTTGAGCATAGCTCCTCCCCTTTCTAGTTGGCCACACCCCTTCCCATTAACCCCACCCATTCAGCTATCTCCTGCAGCCCCCCTTTGATTTGAAGTCACCAGCCGCCACTGGATAAATGTAGTAGTACTAGGAGTAATTTACAATGTGCTGAAGTTAGAAGATTCTTATTATGCGTCTGGGAGCAGGTTGAAACCAGAGAGCCCAAGCTGTGCACAAAAAACAGTCAGGAAAAACAGGTAATTCAAGGTATTGACCAGTATTGTTTTAAGTTCTTGCAATAACCGAGGTGAGCAAGTTAGGCTAACACTAGGCAGGGTACAAATATTGAAAAGGAAGTAAACAAGCAGTAATGTACTTTAGTTTGGAGTAACTTCTAAAAGGTGGAGGGGGAGAAGAACTTAACCAGGGAAGCAGTAAGGTGATATTAACAGAGTGCAGAGCAGAGAAGAGTACGACTAGGCTAGGAATGGGCTAGCAGGATATAATTTTAAGGCTAGAGAGCTAGAAAGGCTGGAAGGTTTGAATATGCAAGATACCTAGGTTCTAGCAGGGTAGAAGAGAAAGCTAGACGTGAGAGGGAAGGGTGCATGAATAATTAGTAATGGTGATGCACGAGGGGCCAACACAACTATCAAACTTTTTAAATAAGTAATATTTTTCCAGGAGAAAGTGTGAAACATACAATGTTATTAAAGGTGATCTGTGGCTGCAGGGATCTGAGATTCAGCCACTGATTAGAGTGACTGGATTACACAATTTAAATGTCTGTGCTTAATATACTGGGTAGTGGAGGTGCGAGCAGCTTCAGTGAGACAGAAAGTGGTTTCCTTAATTTATGAGAATACCAAGAATTGTTGTGTGGTGGTCATGCATCACCAAACGGCTGAAGGGGAAGAGTTCCTATTAGATCATCAAAGACGCATAATTTTGAATGTGTCTTCGCCGAACTTAAAATAATGAAAACTGAAAACAGCGAAGGGGCATATGAGTGATTTCTTTCCCTGGGAAAGAAATCTCTTGCCTGCCTCCAGTAGTTTGCTGCTTTGTAAACTGTAGTGTGATCTCAGAGTTGGTATATTTAGTTAGGGGGGTGTGGGGGGCACAGCCCCCCACGTTGGGGGATGTGGGGGCAAAGCCCCTGTTTTTGTTTTGTGTATAGTGATATTTTTTTTTTTTGGACAAGCGATTTCTTTCCCAGGGAAAGAAATCACTCATATGTAGTTTTGCTGTTTTCAGTTTTCATTTTTATGGGTTCGATGAAGACGCATTTGAAGTAATGCGTCTTCAACGTTGTGATATAGACCCAAAGAGGAGAAAGAAATGGGAAGAGTGAGATGCCCTAGTCTTCTCTTCAAGGGCTCCCTAGCCCAGAAATGTAGGTGTGACCTGCACCAGTACCATGAACCAGCATTCAGAATAGCCAAAACAAAAAAAAAAAAAAAAAATACTGTATTAATGCAATTACTACATTTCCACTATTGGCTTTTTACAGATCCACTCCCCCCTCTCTTCCATTGAAGGCCACCAACCATGAGGCCAGATGCAAACTGCTGCTACAGTTTATACCCCACCTGCACAGAGATCTAGAACACTCATGTTTTAATTAAACAAAATCTACTTATAAACTGTAGCAAACTGCTTGCTACAAATGCAGCAAACAGGTGCTACAGTTTATACCCTACCTGCATGGAAAGCTAGGCACTCATGTTTTATTTATAAAAAAAATCCTATAAACTGTAGCAAACTGTTCACTACAATTGTGTATGAAATGTTAGCTGATCATGTTTTACTTTAAAAACAAGAAATTCTTCTTATGACCTATAACAAGCTTTTTGCTATAAATGTAAAAAACAGTTGCTGTAGTTTATACCATACCTGTGCAGAACACTAGGCACTCATGTTTTACTTAAAAAACAAACAAAAAAAATCGTCTTATAAATTGCAGCAAACATTTACTACAGTTTATGCCCTGGCCCCTGCCTGCATGTGCTCAGGTTTTAGTTAAAAACATTTATTTATTTATTTGCTTTTAAACTGTAGCAAACTGATACCTACAATGTTGCAAGCAAGCACTATTGTACTCAGATTTGACCACAAATATAATACCAGGTTTTAAAAGTAGCATTGAAATTACACAAACACAAATACAAGAGACCATTTGTTCTGGCTGCTCCTTCTACTCTATCTTGCACAATCTTCAAGAGATCAAAAAAGTACACAAAAAGTACTTCTGAGTGACTAGGAAACTCAGTCACCAGCAGTAAGCGACTAATGGTACCTTCTGTCACTGGGACCCAAGCAGTGAGGATTTGCTGAGTGGTCATGTGACAAGGTATCCTAATACCCAGGGTCAAGCCTAGGACCAATACACAGTGTCATGTCAGTTGACTGTTATTGCAAGCTTCATGCCCTATGTCTTTTTTCCACAAGCCAAATGCTGGGAACATACCAAGCCTTTTTAGCTCTACCTGGCACCTAAACCTCAGTACAGCCTGTCCACCCCATGTTTTACTACTACTGTACTGCCTGTTAAGATCCTTTTCTTTAAGGTCTTCATCTAACATTCAGCAAATTGTCCCACCTGCTACAGCAAGAGTTCTGTTGATAATGTTAGCACATTACAAGGCTGACATACTTACAAAAGGTCAAGATAGACTTGTTATTCCCTCAGAACACCCATGTTCTCTATAATCATTGTTTGTTCTATTGTACTTTTCTTTCAAGTTTGTAAGATGTTTGCATATTTTTTCACTAGCTCTGGTATAAAGCGTGATAAGGGACCGAATAGTTTATAGTAGCATTGACAGATATGCCTTTGTTCCCCTTCTGAAGAGATTGTTAATCACCCAGCCTTTTCCCTCATCCTGCAATAAACACCTTACAGCTGTAAATACACATCTGAGCAAAAGCACAAAAACTAATGTAAATAACAGCTTAAGGGTTTGCTGGCAAAAAAAAATGGTCCCTTTTCCTTTCAGTTGTCCCATCATTTTTATGATATACTAGCATATTGTTCAGCCTGCAGGCTGTCTGAATAAAATGTGAATTACTGGAAAATGTAGCAAACTTCCAGGACTTGATAACATGAGTTGTATAACTCCTTGTGTATGTTTCATTAATAGCAAAAAAAGTGAATCGAGACTTCAAATTATAATTATTTTTCTCGACTTTATTCTTTTTGTCGTTTACATGCTTTGAAGTGTGACAAGGGCTGCACCATTTTCTGTCTTTTTTTTTTAATTATTGCTTTAACACTACACAAGTGGGAGGAATGAGGCATTTCAAAGCAATAAGCAAAAATTGGCAACAGCATGTTTTTGTTTTGTAATGGAAGAACAAACGGATATGATAATTTTTGTACGGATAGTACATTTTTTATTTCCACATGATCTGGGACAAGAAGATTAGCGGAGTCACCAAATAACCAGGAAAAATCAAACACATATATCATTAATTTATTATTCTCCGATTAACCACTCAGTCAAGTGAAGGATTACAAGGAAGCCAATATATCTTTTTGTGGAATTAGTGTCACCATAACTGCAATGAAATCTTGCAGGCTATCAAGGAATATAGTTTACTGACATACTAAAGAAAGACCACTGGGGACAGAGAACTTGATTACTAGTTCAGTCTGATCTTTTGGGAGAGATCTGATCTGCCTGAGCAGAGTACTTCATATCACATTGCATGCAGATGGCCTCATTATGAGTCGGCATGGTATGACCCATGCAACGTGCATTCTAGAATCCTATTTAGATACGTGCTGCTGTGCATTAGAGAATGGGCAACCTGTACATTGCCACCCTGACTGAGAACGAATATTCACTAGCAGGGTGATAATGCACAGGTAATGCCCACTGAAAAACGATCTGCAGCATATAATACTAATGGCCACCATTTTTTAATGCTTGCTAGCATTTTGCTGTTTAGCGAGTGTAAAATTAAGATAAAAAGTCATTTAAAATAAAAAGAAAGAAAACTGTCTGTGTGTGTGTTTGCATCTGCATATGTGTATGTGTATCTCCTTTTGTGAAAGAATGAGACAAAGCTTAATTTTCACATCAGTCTCCCAGTTTCTACTCTTGCAGTCCCTTGAACCGAAAGTACATACTAAGCCTTAGTCAATTTGTTCTTTTCAGCACATATTCAAACCTGCCAAGATGTGCCAATTCTGTCTTTTCATTTGTTACCATGTCATTTAAAATACACATTGGATCTAAGAGGTCAGGCAGTCTGTCAGCACAGAGTTATAAAACTTGTAATGACTGGTAATATATACTGACTGACTTTATTCTCAGTGGGTGTTTCTATTTTTGTGCTTGCATGACAGACACAGTAAAACAGAGACAGAGAGAGAGTGTGACAGTACTGACTGCATCTTCTAATTTCTGGCATTATTTACTAACTTTAATCCTAATAATTTTAGAAGGAGTTTAATACCAAGAACAGCACTATGGACAAAATTAGAGACATTAAAGGGGGTGGGATAGGGGAAAGAGTTACGTGCAATACTTTGCATTATATGATTTTTTTTGTAATATGCGACATCTGAAAATGTGCTCACTAACAAAGTGGTTGTAACTGGATGTGTGTAATTGTGTGTTTGTTTCTGTTTATATGTGTGTGTGTGTGTGTGTGTGTGTGTGTGTGTGTGTGTGTGTGTGTGTGTGTGTGTGTGTGTGTGTGTGTGTGTGTGTGTCTGTATGTTTGTCTGTATTTTTGAATGTTTGTGTTTCTACATATATGTTTGTGAGAATGTCTGAATGTGCTTCTTAATCTGCGTGTGTGTGTACGTGTGTATGTGTGTAGACATTAAATACTTACATAAATTACATGTTAGATGCCAAACATTCATCCAAAAACAATTACATATACTGCAGCAGGTTTGGAACATTAGGTGGAGTAACTATTTTACATCAAAAATATAAAAACATTAAATTATATAGTAATTACAAAAATAACAAATAGCCCACTCTCTAAGCAGAATAATGTCCTCCAGGGTGTGTGTTATTCTGCAAATAATGATGGGCATGCATTATTTACACAATAACACACATTTTGTTGGGCATTTTGCTTGCTTGTATGTTCGTTCATGACAAGCAAGGGTAGTGATAGTCATTTTCTCACTGATACTACTGGACCCTAGGACGTCTGTGATTGGTATATTAGTTGCTTGTTTTATGATATAGGATTATTCCATAGCCCTAATTCAGACATTTCAGACACACTGGATCGTTCCATATAGAAATATGTTAACAACAATCTGGCAGCATATATGTTTATATAATGCATACAGTGTATTCATTACCTGTAAAATGTAGGCCTAAGTAAATAAAAGCATCATTTACATGTTTTTATGCAACATGTTTTAGCTTTAGAAACCTATTTGTACATTACATGATATAAGCATGACGGCCCTAGACAATAAGCCTGTTTGGTATGCCCTTTAGGTACATTTTATATGTGACATCTCCTCCCTCCTCCTTTTTTATTTTCTATTCCCGTCACCCTTTTTCCACCCTTTCCATGCTCTCTTGAATGGAATTATCTCTCCACCAGTCACTCCAGTAGTCCAGTCCATATTTACAACCTTCTCTGTGAAAAAGCACTTTCACAGATACAGGTAGTGATTAGCTCCTTCAATTAGTGTGTATATCCAGAAAGAAAATAAGTCATGCATTTTATTGTGTTCGGTTTCTGAAATACAGCTGTTAACAACTTCAAAATAAAATACAGACTTAGTTTTTGTAGATAATGCTAAAGGCAGAAGTAATAAATGAATGGGCGTTAGCAAAGGACTAAAAGAAAAGTGGAATTATTTTACCCTTTAAACAGAATTATGTTATGTCTCAATGCAAACCAGATGAGTATTTAAAAGACAAAATTAATATATTAAACATTTCTTACTTGTAGTTAGTCATAGATCTCCGCTGAAAATAAAAAGTAGAACAAGTTTTTTTTTTATTTTAAATGTAAACTTGACTTATTGACCTGTTATCATTTTTTTAACTTCTCCATAATTTTTGCATTGCTAGGACATATCTGACTCTGAAGATATGGCAGTGTACTGGGTATTAATCACACAGAACAGCCTCAGTCGGAGCAGTGCACTCTGAACTGAGGGAACAGCAAACTGTGCAGGACAAGGAAAAGGAAGCTGGCAAATACTATACAGATGTTGCAGATATAATAGCTGCTAACATCATCATCTGTTGCTTCAGTAATTTGC